>NC_045428.1:568239645-568539645 GCF_902635505.1 Sarcophilus harrisii | reverse complement strand
TAGGTTTTCCTATAGGCCTTATTTTATACCAAAAATCAACAACAAAAAAATGGTTATTCTATTCTAATTGGCTACTATTGACAAGGTATTTTTATTAACAGGATACAGAAATACTTGAGAGTAAATACATTGTCATCATTATGAAACTTTTATTTTGAAAAAATAGAGTGATGTGGTAAGAATTTGAATGAGATAGTGATAAAATATAATACAATTATGAAATGGGACACAGGGTGTGGGGTGTTTTCCCCCCAAGCAGACATTTGTTATGCTTTTTCCTTTTCTCCTGTGACTTTTAAAAGCCAAGATTGCATCACTTTAGTTCATAGAGGAATTCCATTTCAGAACCCAGAACATCAGAGCTGAGAGGGCCCACCGAAAACAAAATATCAGTGGGAGGGACCTTAGAACACAGGATGTCAGAGCTGGGAGGGCCCTTAGAATCCAAGATGTCAGAACTGGGAGGGCCCTTACAACACAGGATGTCAGAGCTTCGAGGGTCCTTGGAGGAGGGCTGTTAGGACACATTGTTAGAGTTGAGAGGGCTTGGAACAAAAGGTTTGCGTTAAGGGATTCTAATGACCTCCTTTAAAAAGATTTTAAAGGACAATGCATTTGAGAGATCTGAGCAACCAGTTTCAGCTTCTGGCAATCAGTGACTTAGTGACTAAGTGTCCATCTCAGAAACAGGAAGGTCCAATTTAAATCCTGTCTCTGACACCTCTTGACAATGTTATCATGTGCACTTCACATCTCAGTTGTCTAGAACAATGGTGTCAAACTCAATAAAAACAGTACATAAGGATCCTTGCTGGCCACATATTATCTGGGAAAAACACGTTAACATCATCTATATTTTGTTGTATTTGTATTTATTTTGTTAAGTATTTCCAAATTCCATTTCAATCTGTTTTGGGCTGCCCTCGGAACATCAGAACATTACATCGGACACTAGAACCTGCAGCAAAGTGTCCACCTGCATTGACAGAGAAGACTTCCTCATTCAGGAATTCTCTTCACTTTTAATAAAAAAAATTTTTTAAGTATTCCATTTTCCAAGTCTGGAAAGTAAATAAAAGAAGCAGCTAAGTTTTACTGGTGTTCTTTGTGTTTTCCAGAAGCCAGTATACGTTGAAATGGTGAAGAGCAAAGTTACTGACTCAACTTCTACGGTGAGTTAGAGATTGATCACTAATGAAAAAAAGGCTGGCACATCCCCAAGAACCCAGTGAGCTATTTGTGGGATGGCAGAGACAAGAGTGAGCTGGCACACATTTCTAGAGGGTATTTCTAGAAGAGCTTTCTAACAATGAATGCTCAGGGCTCCCAAACACCAAATATTAAGAGTTTATGACTCATTTAATCCAATTCCTTCATCTTGCAATTGAGGAAATAGAGACCAGAGAGTTAAGCCACATAGTAAGAAAAGCAGAATTTGAATTCAGGTCCTTGGACTCCACAGCAATGCTCTCTCCCCTATACTAAACTGCCTGTATTTGATAGAATCAAAGAACACTGAAGATAGGAAGGGACCTATAAAGGTATAGACTCACTGTCCCTCCCTTACCTCAGGCTTCCTTTTATAAAAAGAGGAAACAAAAGCCATCATAAATAATTGTGGGATCATAAGTTGGGAGATGGAAGGGACCTTTCAGACCTTTGAATTCAATACTCTCCTTTTACAGATGAGGAGTGACTCTCCCAGGGTCTCACAGTTACCCATTCCCTTCACAGTGTCCAAGGGTAGTATTTGAACTAAAATCTTCCTGATTCCAAGACTGGGAATTAAGGGAGAGAATAGGAAGGAATAAACATTTACATAGCACCTATTATGTGCCAGATACTGGACAAAGTGCTTTGCAAATATTATCTCATTTGTAATTCCCTGGACAGCTAAGTGGTACAGGCATAGAGAGCTGGGCCTGGAATCAGGAAAACTCATTTTCCTGAATTCAAATCCAGTCTCAGACGTTCCCAAGCTCTATGATCCTGGGCAAGTCACTTCACCTGGTTTGCCTCAGTTTCCTCATATGTCAAATGAGCTTGAGAAGGAAATAGCAAATTCTCTGCCAAGAAAACCCTAAGTTGGCTCATAAAGAGTCAGGCATGAAAGAATAACAAAGCCATAGACATTATATCATGCTTGACTTGGGGAGAAATTGCTTGGTTCAATTGGCTCATTTTTGCAGATGAGAAAGCTGTGGCCCAGAGAATGATTTCTGAAGGTCATATAACCTGTAAAGGTGGAGTTTGAGAAACAAAAGACATTCTGTCCCCAAATTCAGAACTGTCTAGTACTTAAAGTAGGAAGTACCTTCTCAGCCAAAACACCATTGCACTGAAGTGTGAGCGTGTGCAGAGGCAGGCTCTTGGCTGAGGTCTTTTCCTGGGTATACCCTTTTACAAGTGTGGTGTGATCCATCCATCCATCCACACACACATGTGAGAGACAGAGGCAGATGGGAACTGGCAGGCTGCTTCAAGTCTGGACCCAGACCAAATGGTGATGGAGGATTTATGCAATAGATAATGATTGATGGGCTTTCCAAAGACTGGCCCCAAGAAGTAGCTCCAGCCTGGCCAGGAGAGAGAAGGAGATTCCTAGAACTTCAGGTTCTTTCTAAGCTTGGCCAAATGGGTACCATATATGTCATGGCCTTGTAGAGAACCCTTAAGTTAGAGGGGAGGCAGTGTGGTCTTAAGAAAGAGCCATAGGATCTGGCTCCAAATCCTGTTTCTGCCCTTTATTAACTGGATAAGTCATTTCTCTCTAGGCCCCAGTTTCCTCAATTATAAACTAGATTGGATTAGATTTCACGATTTTTTGTTCTTTGAACCCCTTTCATCAGCAACCACAAGTGTGTTGTGACCCCTGTGGGGTTACTTAATTTATGATATTCTGCTTAGATTTGTTCATTAAGTATTTACAATAACCACAACGATAGCTTTGTCCCCGTAAGTTCCAAATTAAAATTTACATTGTATGATTATAATTGTAAAATGTTGTTCTACCTATAATTGCAGAAACATGCACATAATGCTTCAGATATGCATATTCTTGTTGTCACAAAGGAAAAAACATTTGTGATATAATTGGGCAATTATTTCATGCTTCAAGAGTGTGATTAAAGACTTTTTAGCTCAAATTCCTTTGACCATCCCATTGGGCCCAAATCCCTAAATGGGAAGCACTGCATTAGATGAATTCTAAGGGCTTTTTCAGAGCTACATCTCTGATAGTCTGAGTTAGAATCCACCCATTTCTCCGATTAAATTTGTCCTTTAGCAAGCATTTATTAAGTGCCTACTGTGTGCTAGGTACTATGCTAAGCATTGAATTCACAAATCTAAAACCAGTCCTTTACATCAAGGAGCAACCATTCTAATGAAGGAGATGACAGATACTGTGGTATTTTGGCATCCTGCATTGTGGTATCATAGCAAAAGCCCTGAATTTGGACTCATGGAACTAGTATTCTAATTCTGAATTCAAGATTTTCTGACCTAATTGTTCTTGAGCCAAGAACATGGGCCTTCCTCTGCAAAGTGAGAGGGCCAGTCTAGATAATTTCTAAGGACTTCCTAGATCTAAATGGCATGATCTCTAGAACTTGAGGCAAAAGTCCAGTCACCATGTTTCAAAGCCAACTTTTGGCCTTCAAACACTACTAATGTGTGGTATAAGATGCTTAATATATTGCAAGGACAGCTTACCAACACAATGAGGAGGAAAGGGAATACTGTAGGGTCACAAATCCTTTGTTTATGAATGAGGAAATGCAGAAATGAGGTGACTTAGTCAATGTTACAGAGGTAGGAAGGAAGCATTTGAAACCAGATTCTGAGTTCCTCTCTCCTCCATCCCTCTTTCCATTGATTAACCCTCCTTATCTACAGGACCCATAGTGTCCAAGACCTGCCACATTGTTGATGCTTACTGGATTCTAGCAGGATTGTATTGGAACTTAAAGATGTGCAAACCATTTTCAGCACATTAACCTGGTGAGATGCAAAGCTCAGGTCTTACCATTCTCCATACTTTATAGACAAGCAAACAGTCCAACCAAACAACACTACTCAATGTTTCCTTGTGATCCTCCCACCCTCTTCCATCCCTGGGCATTTACTGCAGACTATCCCCAGTCCTGGAATGTACTCTCTCCTCTCTGCCTTTAGAAGTTTTTCTCTGCCTTCAAGGCTTAGTCCAAGGGATTTCTCTGTGAAGCCTTCCCAGGTGACCCCAGGTATTAATGCTCCTACCGCTGATATTTATTGCCTAGGTGATCTTGAATCAAATTGCTTAGCTCCCAAACTTCAATTTCCTCATGTAGAAAATGAGAGGTTTGAATGACATGGCCTTGGAGGTTTAATTCTATATTTAGAATCCCATGATTGTTTGAAATAAATAATTTAGCCACATGGCTAATATATATTGAAGCTGTGATTCCAACCAAGGTCACAGGTTTAATAAAGGTTTGCCACCTCACACAGCAGCCATGGCATCCTGGCAAGCAGACTGGACTGAGAGTCAGAGGAACCGAGTTCAAATATCAGCTTGTTTTCCTTCCTCCTTGTTTGACACTGTAAATTTCCATTTCATTGTTTTTAAAATGACATTGTCTCTAAAATGATCTCCAATGTGCCTCCTAGTTGTATAGTTTCTCTCTCTAACTTAGACATCAGAAAGTTTTACAGCTAAAAGGAATTTTGAGCTCACAAAATTCTGGATTTAAGATCCTAGCTCTAGTAAGAAGGGACCTCCTATGTATGGTCTAAGCCCCTCATTTTATGAACAAGGAAACAAGCCAGGATTACCTAGGTAATGCCAAAGGTGGGAAATGAGATTTGGAGTCAAGAAAATTCAGGTTCGTGTCCAGTCTTTGATACTTATTAGTTACATAACCATTCTTCAGTAGAATCTAAGCTTCCTAGGGGCAGGCAGCTTTGGTTTTAGTTGTTTTTTTTTTTTTTTTGGGGGGGGGGGGATTGTTGTTTTTTTTGTCATTGCATCTACAATGCTCACAGACCTTCAACCAAAAGGAATCTAATAAATGCTTGTTGATTAGTTGGTCTATCATTTAACTTCAAGTCTTAGTTAACAAGCATTTATTAACCACTTACAGGATGACAGTGAGATTAAAATGAAAAAATATATTTAAACATATTAAAATAAAATGGCAAATCTATTTTAAAATAAGTTAAATATATCATAATTATATAATATTAAATATATTTTAATAATGTGATTATTATATTAAAATGTATGTGTTTGTAAAAACGTTTGAAATTGGGGAGGCTTAGGTTCAAATCCTACCTCTGACGCTTATTAGCTGCGTGACCCTAGGCAAATCATCCCACCATTCTGAGCTTCAGCTTCCCTGTCTGTAAGGTAAAACAAATTAGATAATTTTGAAGAACCTTCTACTTCAAAAAAAAAAAAATTAAATCATATAAATGTCAGTTCATGTGGCTATTTTAATGATCCACTAATCATTCTTGTATAATATATTATCAATGCATTTTAGTAATAAAATCTCCAATTTGGGTGAAGCTCCCTATTTTTTTCCAAATTCCAAATTCATTTTTCCAAATATATGCAAAGCTAGTTTTCAACACTCACCTTTGCAAAACCTTGTATTCCAAATGTTTCTCCATCTCTCCCCTCTTCCTCCTCCCAAGACAGTAAGTAATTCAATATAGGTTACGTTTGTGCATTTCTTCTAAACATATTTCCATATTCATCGTGCTGCAGAAAAATCAGATCAAAAGGGGGGAAAACCACAAGAAAGAAAAAACAAACAATAACAAAAAAGTCAAAATATTATGCTTTGGTCCATATTCAGTCTCTATAATTCTCTCTCTGGATGCAGATGGCACTTTCTATTTGTCTATTGCAATTACCTTGAATCACCTCATTGTTGAAAAGAGCCAAGTCCAGCATAGTTGATCATGTGATGATCATTGTTGCTACTATGTACAATGTTTTCTTGGTTCTGCTCACTTCACTCAGCATCAGTTCATGTAAATATTCCCAGGCTTTTCTGAAATCAGCCTGCTCATCATTTCTTATAGAACAATAATATTCCATTACTTTCATATACCATAACTTATTCAACCATTCCCCAATTGATAGGCATTCACTCAATTTCCATTTCCTTGCCACTATAAAAAAGGGCTGCTATAAACATTTTTGCACATGTGGGCCCTTTTCCCTCTATTATGATCTCTTTGGGATATAGACCCATAAGAAGAACTCCTGGAAAAACTGTATGCACAGTTATATAGCTCTTTGAGATGTCCCCTATTTGTCATTACTAATAGCTATTCTTGGTCAAGATTTCTCACTCCTTTCCTGGTGGCTGAATTTAGAAGATCTTATCAGATGTGAATTTGTACCTACTGATTGCTGTGTACATTGTCTAGCTGCTATTTTTTCATTCTCAAAGTTAACACCTGTGGTTTCAAATATCACTCACTGTTGTCTGATCAGCAATCTCTGGTTACTTTTCTGTTGATGTTCAAACACAATTGCACAAACTTTGCTTTTCTCCATTTTCTGGAATTTCCCTCTCCCAGCTGGCCAGCCTCTTCTTATCTCCCACTTTCCATTTGTCACTAGACCAATTACTAACAGCTACCATACCCAGAGTTCCTCTACAGATACAGATATAGTATTTGGATTTTTTCTAAAGGAGCTCTTGGGTGCCAAAATTGGATCACTATCTAATCCAATCTGCATCTAAATGATTATACAAGGCTTCCTGAACTCTAAACCCTTCTATACTACACATACACACACACACACACACACACACACACACACACACACACACACTGTGTGTGACCCTGAACAAGTCACTTAATCTCTATCTGAATTTCTTCAATTGTAAAATGAAGATACTAATAGAACCTACCTCATCAAGTTGACCTTGGATCAAACGAGATAATAAAGTATACAGTAGGTGCTTAATCAATGTTTATTTCCTTTCCCTCCCCCCCTGGTCCAATCGCAAAAAGAACTAGAATAAGGAATGGGCAGACTCATAAAGTATAAGAATAATAAGCCTGAAGATCTTGGCAGCTCAGTAGTTTAATGGATAAAGTGCTGGATCAAAGGGTAGGCACAGTGTTCAGAGCTCAGTCAGCTGTACCAAGTCTTCAAGCTGAGGTTGGATCACCCTATTAGAGGAGGATATTGGTGAGATTATTATTCAGATTCCTACCTTTCCAGACTTTCAGCACTTTGTTTTCTTTAACTCAAACTATATTCGAGACAAATGGTTACATAAAGATAAAGCTACTTTTGTATCTAGTTTAATACTTTAATTTCTAAAATGGTTAAAATAGATAGAATTATTGTATTAGTAAGGAACTTTTTACTAATTTGGTTTTTGTGTTGGCAGTTCTATGTTGAATTTTAATTTTCAAGACGTTCAATTGAGAAAGAAGGAAGAAGGAAGGAAAAAAGAAGAAAAAGAAGGAAGGAAGAAGGAAAAAGAGAAATTAAAAAGGAAAGGAAGGAAGGAAGTAATAATAAAAAAAAAAAAGAAAAAAAAAAAAAGAAAGAAGGAAAGAGGGGAAAGAAGGAAGAAAAGAAAAAAGGAAGGGAGGAAGAAAAGAGAGCAGAAAGAGAAAGGAAGGAAAAGAAGAAGGAAGAAAAGGAAGGAAGGAAAAAAGGAAGGGAGGAAGAAAAAGGACAGAAACAAGAAAAGGGGAAGGGAAAAAAAATGGAGAGAGAGAGAGAGAGAGAAAGAGAGAGAGAGAGAAAGAAGAAAGGAAGATAATAAGATAATTCTTGCCCTCAAGGAATTTGTGTTCTTCTAATAAGAAGCAGCAGTATATACTCAGATAAAAAAAATTTGTACATAGTATATACAAAATAATTTCTGGAAGGTAGAGGAATATTAGAAATTGAAGGAGTTCCAGAAATGTCTTTTCTCTTTTCTTTCCTTCTTTCTTTTTTCCTTCCTTCTTTCCTTCCTTTCCCTCTTTCTTCCTTCCTTTTTTATAGTTCCAATATCTAACCCAGGGACTGGAATATAATATGTACTTAATAAATCCTTATTGAATTAATGAATTAGTTATAGTTGGATTGGTTGGCTTTGAGATCTCTTACAAGTCTGAGATTCTGAGTTTCCATGAGGTCATTCATTCAAAGTCACACAAAGAATTGAGGACAGAATCAGGACAAGAGCTGTGTCTCTAACCTATCAGTCCAGAAGTCTCACTAGAAAGCCAAATGGTGATGAACTCTGGGACAGACCATCTGGGACTAATCTAAGGCAAAATGGGCTTAGGGAGGGAGATCTATGAGGTGAGGCATAGGCTGCTGTAAGAAATCATGGCTCCCTCCAGATATTGGCATTCTGGGACAGCACCCCAGCCGTCTCAGGCTAATTATGACTCTGAGTCCTGGTCACTGAAAATGAGTGGGAAAGGTTGAATGCTATTTAAAGATTTTCATGAGTAATAATGAATATGTCTTTGTTTATGTGTTAAAGCTGAGGGCCAAAAAGATCACCTCCAAGACAGACCAGGAGAAAGACCTACCAAACAAAGAATCACCACATAGAGCCTTCCTGGAAATCCTCTTCTCTAAAACAAACTATAGTAATTAACAAAATTGTGCCCCACTACACTTTTCAAATCACAAGTCCCTTGGAGCCTTCTCTGGACAGATGTGGAATGCTGCTCCTAGATCTTTGAATCTCACCTAGAACTGGCTTCTCCTCCCTCCCCTAGGACTTGCATTTTGCACAAGACCAAATTTCAGAATGTGTGGCGGAAAGGAGTGTGTGTGTATGTGTTTAATACCTTCAGATGAATGTGTGACATCACCCAAATCAAAATCATTAATGCAGAATCCAGGGTCCTGAGTAGAAAGATGATGCAATGCATTGTTTGGATTATGGCCAAGTGGAGGCTCCCCCCAACCCCCACCCCTCCCTCCATCCCTCTTCTCCCAGTAAATCCTTTAATGGACCACAGGGCAAAAAGTCCTGTGGTTCTGGCAACTCTTGTTCTGAGCTGCCTCCATGTGATAGGATGGGACTTTGGGCTGCCAAGGGAGGGAGTGTTGTTAAACGTTGAATTTTGAGTTCATTGAAATAAATTTAGAAAAACTTAGTTCATAAACCAAGCCACAAGTCCTGAGGAACAAACTGAGTTCTCATGGACTGAAAAAGTCAAAGGCATTATTGTCAGTTAAACCCATTTTCATTATGCTAAGAATACCTGTTCTTTTCTTCAGTTGCTTTTCCCTTCATTCGACACTCTCTCAACTCTCTTTTCAATCCCTTTGTCATGTCTCTTTTATAAATGTCTTTCAATTTATAACAAAGATGGCTAAACCATCAAGAGTGAGAATTCACTGTTGTCATTGACCACAATAAAATTATTTTTCAAGTTATTAGTAGTCAATGCCTTTATTATACTACGTAATACCTGAGGATGCCTATTCTCCATTTCCAAGTGGGTTGCACTAGTTATCCTAGATTTGAAATACTTTGTATATTCACATCTAGTCAAGAACCATAGCTTGTGAGCCCCCACCAATGTGTTTACTTTTACTAATCAACCAGCAGATACAATTAGTTGAAAACAAGGTATTGAATGAAGAAACATACTAAGAAAATTAGGAATAGCAGATTCTTCTCATAAACCTAAGACACATTTTTCCACAAATATATATCCCACTAGTGGAACAGGTACACACACACACACACAAAGAATATATGTGAACAATGAGCATGTATTTAGAGGCAATTCCTGTGATGCTTTAGAGCTGTCACTGCTGTTTGGTGATATCATTGTACTGTTCTTCTTGGTCTAATAAGACTGAGCTACATAGTCTTAAGGGTGTTACTTTCTGCTGGCCTCAGCTGATTGCTGCTTACTGGCACCCTGCTAGTGCCATGACTATCACTGCTCATACTTGGCACAGTATTGATAGGTAAAAGGCTATAACTTCTATATAACTGGCTTCAACTGCAAATCTCAGATGAGTGGCTATTACTTCTCAAGAGAAGGAAATGGAATGGGTTGCCATCTCTCCTTTAAATTAGAACCCAGAGACTTAAGGTTCTGTTCTTAAGAGTAAACAAAGCCCTAAGTTAAAAGGAGGAGGCAGTTAGTTGGTGTAGCAGATAGAGCCCCAGCCCTGAAGTCAGGACGACCTGAGTTCAAATCTAGCCTCAGACACTTAACACTTCCTAGCTGTGTGACTCTGGGCAAGTCACTTAACCCCAATTGCCTCAGCAAAATAGATAGATAGATAGATAGATAGATAGATAGATAGATAGATAAGAGGAAGGGGACCCCTAGCAGTACCAACTCACACTATACTACAAAGCTGTAATCATTAAAGTTATTTAGTAATAGTACTATCAATAGAACAAATTAAATGTATGACATACAGAAGCAAGCTAACCTAGTAGCCCAAAATATTTGTGTGTTAATTTTTCACAAAAATTGCTGAAACCAGCCAGCAATCTGGTAAAAATTGAGTTTAAACCAATACTGAATGCAATCTCTGAATAGATAATTGCGTTTTAAATAACAAAGGCCACTTCAGTCATGTCTGACACTTCATAACCCTGATTGGGGTTTTCTTGATGGAGATATTTGTATGGTTTCACATTTACTTCCCCAGTTCATTTTATAAATAAAGAAACTCGGAGTTTAACCACTGGCCCCTTAACCACCTTTATTAAGGATCATAAATATTTGAGGAGCAAAACAGAAATCACCTTTCAGTTCTTTAAGAGAGTTTATAACCAAATGAGGGATAGAAAAAATCACAGAAGATGAAAACAATTTTGATTATTAAAAAACGTAAAAGTTTGGCACCCACATGCACACATGCACACCCAACATAGCTAAGATTAGAAGGGAAAGAGTTAATTAGGAAAAATCTTTGCAGCAAATTTCTTAGATAAAGATTTCATTTCTAAGATATATAAAGAACTGATTGAAATTGATTAGAATAATACCCATTCCACAACAAATAACTGATCAAAGGATATGAATAAGCAGTTCTCAAAGGAGAAAATCCAAGCTACTTATAGCCAAAGGAAAAAATGTTCCAAATAGCTAATTACAAAAATTTAAATTAAAGCAACTCTGAGAAACCACATACCCATGAAATTTACAAAGCTGATATAAAAAGGAGGAAATGACAAATGGAAGGGCTATGGGGAAAAAGGCACAATATTACATGATTGGTAGAACTGTAATTGGGACAAAGAAATATAGAAATATGCTCCAAAAAGCCACTAAACTGTGCAAAACCTTTGACTCACTTGCCATTAGTAGTCCTATAAACCAAGGAGATAAAAGAATAAGAAAAAAGTACTGTGTGTGCAAAAATATTTATAGCTGCTCTTTTTATAGTGGCAAAGAACTGGACATTAAATGTGTGCCTGTGGTTGAGAAGTGGCTGAATATATTATGACAGAATATAATGAGTTGGTTTCAGAGAAGCCTGAGAGAACTTGTATGAACTTATGCAGAATGAAGTGAACAGACCACAATAGCAATTTATATTACAATAATATATTGTAAAAATGAACAGTTTAGAAAGACTTTAAAACCACGGCCAACACAATAATCAAGCATGATTCAAGAGCACTGATGATGAAAAATGCCACTCTCCTCCTGGCAGAGAGGAAGTGATATAAATATATAGAATGAGACACAATTTTGGATATAGCTGATATTGGAATTTGTTTTGCATAGCTTTACAAATTTATTATATGGGTGAGAGAGAGAGGGAGGGAAGGAAGGAAGGAAGGAAGGAAGGAAGGAAGAGGGACCAAGGGAGGAGGGGAGGGAGAAAGGGGAGGAGGGAGGGAGAAAGGGAAGGAGGGGAGGGAGAAAGGAAGGAGGGAGGGAGGGAAGAATAAAGGAGGGAGGGAGGGAGAAAGGAAGGGAGGAAGGCAGCAAGGGAGCAAGGGAGGAAGAGTGAAAGGAAAAAGGAATCAAGGGAGGAAGGGGGAAAGGGAAAAGGAAGGTGAAAAAAAGGAAGGCAAGAAAGAAAGGCAAGAAGGAAGGAAGGAAGGAAGGAAGGAAGGAAGGAAGGAAGGAAGGAAGGAAGGAAGGAAGGAAGGAAGGAAGGAAGGAAAGTTAGGATCTAACAGACAGACCAGACCCTAACAGACCCAGGATCAGAACACAGAAAAAATCCTTAGCTGATTTTTTCTGTGTAGGACAGTTGTTAGTCCTCAGAGCTTTGGCTATGGTAAACTTTTCCTTTCTGAAAGGACAACCTTAACTCTAGAGCCAAGTTCTTTTGGAACCTAGAATAGCCAGTCATCTAAGTATGACCCACAGGAATAAAGTTTATTTTTTTTAACTTCACTAATTACTTGCCAAAGTCAGTGTATCTGTTCTAAAATTCTTTCTGACTTACGTTGGAAAGGCTTTGCACACTCCATCTTAGGCCCCTAAACTCAGCACTGTCTTAGGGGCTACTCTTCAACCAAATCACTGAGAACGTTTTTATCTAAGGCTGCCTGATATTTTCATTCCTAAGATTCTTTTGGCCTTTCACCAAATGAATGAGGAGTGCGGGTGCAGAAAAAAAGACAAAGGGGAAAAAAAGTAACTCCCAAATGGAACAACTTCAGGGTCTACTTCTAGCCTTATGTCAGCCATGTCAGTCCCATTTTCCAAATTCCTAACTTTTTGGTGTATATTATGGTGGCCCATAGGTGTCAGCCAGTCCATAAACACAGAAAGATAAAAGACAGTCCCTGCCCTTTAGAAACTTATAATGTAATGGAGAGACACTATGCAAACAATGAAAAACAAGCTCTATACAGGATAAATTGGATATTCTCAACAGAGAGAAGGCTTTAGAATTAAGGATTGGGAAAGACTTCTTGTAGATGAGATTTTAGTTGGAATTTGAAAAAAGCCAGTACCTGGCTTTGAGCTATCACCTAATACTCAATAATTTGCTAGATCTCCATCTCATTGGCATGGGTACTAATTCCACTGGTATAGATGGCAACCTCTGTGACACCATCAATGCTTGGTCATCATGGAATTCTTGTCCAGATTCTCCCATAAATCCTTCCTAGAAAATTAACCTGGGGCAGCTAGGTGCTAAATTATATAGAGGGCCAAGTCTGGAATAAGAAAAAGTTCAAATCCAGTCTCAGATATTTATTGGCTGAGTGATCCTGGTCAAATCACTTCACCATGTTTACCTCAGTTTCCTCATCTGTAAATCGTGCTGAAGAAAGAAATGGCAAATCAATGAGTCAGAAAGAGTTGTACATAAATAACTAAACAACAGTTGTATTTTTATTTTAGTAAATGTCTCCCAATTATATTTTAATCTGTGTTTTTATTTTAGTAAATGTTTCCCAATTATATTTTAATCTAGTTCAGACTGTGCTTATGCCCTGAAAACCATGGGTACTTCTATATAAAGAATGGTTTGAGGTAGAGAGAGCTGAATCAGAGATACCAGTTGGAGGGCAATCGAAATATGTTAAATGAAAAGTGATAAGCATTTTTTTCTTTAAGAAATGGTCAATGGTGGGCAGTGGGGATTCATATCTATGTGTATGAAAAGCCCTTCTTTGGCAAACAGGTTTTACTTGATCCAACTAACAAACCATGACTGGGACTTGTTACTACTGAAAAAAGAGGAAATGCCTCTTAAAATGAATTGCTAATACTCTCTCAGCCTTCAGTTTCTTCTTTGTTTTTATGCTAACACAACGAAGTTGACTTTGAAAAAGTTATAAGATGGCATCCTTCCCTGCCTCTCCCCACTTTTTTTTGCAGAGGTGGGGGACTATGGGTATGAAAAACTACAGACTTTTTCAGAATGCTGGTTAGTTTTGTTATTCTATTTTTGCCTTCAACTTCATTCTTTCCAGTAAAAACGAGCTCTCTGGGAAGGGAAGTTAGGATAGATACACTGGAAAATATAAGTCAATTTGATTTTTTTAGGATAGCACTAAAATTTTCTTTAAAAAAAAAAGTTATCACCTTTGGGCCCGACTCCCCCAGCCTTTCTTCAAAGAGTCTACATAGACTGAAAAACTAGAGGCTCCTATGAACAAGAGGAAGAAGTGAAATAGGTCCCGGACACTGGTAGAACAGCTCAGCCTATCATTTTGGCCCCATTTCCATCAAGATGTGCAGCTCATTTCCATCTGTGCCATGTCCTGAGTTATTTTGAGCCAGCGTGTGACCTCATGTGCCTCATGATTTGTTTTGAAGGTTTCCTAACCCATCTGTTCCCCTGAGCATCTTTGCAGCATCCCTTCCCTGAGATGGGATGGGCCAGGCTTTCTTTCCTGGACCCAGACTGCACTTCCTTCAGAGGGGTTTCTTTCATGCAGGCACTTAGGAGAATTCAAGGGCATAAATTATATTCTCAGATGAGACTCTCACCAAGCACTGCCAAGTCAGAAAGGTTCCTTGGACAGAGAAATTACATTTGCAGGAAAGTTTTTGGTCTTCCTTGGTAATCATTACAAAGTAAAACAGGACTATTCCTCTCATCTCTCTGGCTCTGGTCCACAAGCTTCAGCAAAGGGATGGCCATAAATATCCTTTTGACAAAATTTGGGAGCATTTAATCATTTTTAAAAACAACACCTCTTAGATCCTTTTTAAGCAAGCTCTGATAACTGAGAGGTACATGATGTCAACCATCACATGGTGTGGGGAATAGAAACTACCCTTGAGAATTCAAATGGAGGATACAGACTAACCATGGAAATCAAATGGGGCACAGAGGCTGCCCTTGGAAATCCAAATGGGAGATAGAAGCTACCCTTGGGAATGCAGGAGGAGATCGAGACTACCCAAATGGGAGATAGAGGTTACCCTTGGGAATTCAAATGGGAGATAGAAGCTACCCTTGGGAATCCAAATGGGGTATAGAGGCTGCCCTTGGGAATCCAAATGGAGCATAGAGCCTACTCCTGAGAATCAAAATGGGAGATTAGAACCTTCTCTTGAAAATCAGAAGTTCTGGTGTCCACGACTTGATCTGTTCTTTACTAATTGTGTAACTGAAAATTAGTTGCTACATCTCTGAGCCTCAGTGTACGCATATACAAAATATGGACTTTTTTTTTTTTTTTTTTTTTTACAACTGACCCACAAGATAGTTGGAGGAAAATCCCTTTTAAAGGATTCAGGCTCTGTGGGTCTGAGTTCAAGTTTCAGCTCTGACACATTGGTCAAGTCACTTAAACACTCTGAGTTTCAGTTTCCATGTTTAGAAAATGAGGAGGGTGAATATCTAGCTAAAAGATCCTCTGCAGTTATAAAATGCTATGTAAATGTGATTTTTAAATCAGTATTGTTGCTGTTGTTATTATTATTACCATTTGGGTATGCTTTCCAACCAAAGCCTAGTTCTTTAAATCTTTATAATATCTGAAAATATCAAATGGTGAAGGCTCTTTGGGGAATTTAGATGTGCCCCAATACTTTCCTCTTAATGTAGGCCCAAGTCCTATCAGATACTGTGGCCACTCTTGGCAAGAGAGGTGAGTTCACTTAATACGGTTGTTTTCTTGAAGCTCTTGTTAACTTTTGGATAGAGGCATGTGGCTGGGGTGGGCAGGGTGGAGCAGAAGGTGTCAAATTTGCAATTTCCTAAGAGTGCCTAGGCTCCTGTGAGCTGAGGAGAAAGGTGGGGGCGGTTGTTCCTTAGAGTGTGCAAGTGTGATCACAGGATGCTTGAAGCATCCACGAATTATAGGATGAGGAAGTCAAAGAGAAAACAGTACTGGCATTTCTATTCTGCCTTCTACAGAACCACCTTTTGAGTAGATGAGAATGTGTAATGGTTATTAAACCCAGAGGAAACTGTGCAATCAAATCAAGTCAAATCAATAAACGTCAATTAAGTACCTACTATGTATCAAGCATTACAACTATTAAGCACTTAGTATATGTTGAGGAAAATGTATGGTTCAGTAGATAGAGCATTGAGTTTAGAGTCTGAAAGAACTGAGTTTAAATCTGCCCTGAGATAATTACTAGCTGTGTGACCCTAAATAAGTCACTTAACTTGTTTGCCTTAGTCCACTGAAGAAGGAAATGACAAGCCATGCCAGTATTTGCAGATCTTGCTGACGAACATACCATGGACTATATTGGCGTGCTATGGTTGAAAGAGTGCTGGGGTCACAAAGAGTCAGACATGACTTAAAGACTTAACAGTAATAACAATAAATGTATTAAGCACTCTGCTAACATTCAGGTTTAAAAAAAAAATACAAGAACAGTACCTGTCCTCAGTGAGCTCACGATCTAAAGTACAAAACAATATGCACAAAAATTCTATAGACTGAATAAATTGAGGAGAGTCAATAGAGGTAATCTATTAGCATTAAGAGGAGTTGGGAAAGCCTTCTTGAAGAAGGTGAAAATTTTACTGGGACTTGAAGGTGGAAGAGATGACAAGGGAGAACATTCTAGTAGCATGAGGGACAATCAGGAAAACTGTCAAGAATAGGGACATAGAGTGTCAAATTCAAGAAACAACAAGGTGACCAGTGTCACTGGATTGAAGAGTTGGGAACAGGGGAAAAGAGATAATATGTAAAAAGACTGGGAAAAGTAGAAAGAGACCAGGTTATGAAGAATTTTGAACATCAAACAGATGATTTTATATCTCATACTGAAGGTAAGAAGTCAGTGTCATTAGCATAAACTAAATGATTATTGATTAATTTGAGTCAATAAGCATTTATTAAATGTTCCTCATGTGCTAAGTGCAGGAAATATAAATGAAGGCATAAAGAAAGACAAGATTCTGCCCTTAAGAAGCTTACATTCTATTGGGAAAGTCAATCCATAAGAAGCTGAAAAGAATAGAGGGGTGGGAAGAGAAATGGAAAGATGATAGAAAAAGGCCAAAGAAACAAGAGTGCCATCTGCAAAGGAATGACAATGTAGATGGCCCCTTAAAATGGTGGTTCTGGAATGAACCAGCCAATCAAAAAGAGTAAGATACTTCCACTGTGTAAAGTCCCAGGGGTGGACTGAGTTGTAAGGCAACAAGATTCTATGGCATGTCCAGAGAGTTGGGAGGGGAGGGCAGCCTGTGATTAACAAAGGCCTGATCACTGGAGATATATCCTTGATTCAGAACATCCCAGGGCTAGCCCACATAGATCATGCTGCTAGTCTATGGGTCTGAAGCCTCCTGGCAAATTGATTTTGCTAGCTAAGCAGTCAGTTTCCATGTCTTTTAAAGGAATGTACCCTAACCTTTAAGGACTAGGGCCTATGGAAAAGCTAGCCCATGCCACGCGGGGAGACCCACATAGATATTCTATCTACTTCACATAATGAATACTATCCTAGATTTGGAGTCGGGTAAAACTGGGTTCAGATCATCTTGGCTGTGTGATCCTGAGCAAGTCTTTTAAAGTTTGAGTCTTTATTTCCTCATTTACAAAAATGGGATAATAACAGCACCTCCCTCAAAGAGCTGTTTTGAGGAGAAAACGAGACAATATTGAGAAAAATAAGCTCTTCTCGTTCTATACTTCACTACAATATTTACACTTTCTTGAAGATTTTTAGATCATAGATTTAACGGTGGAAAGAACTACCATATGATCCACACAGCCCACTCTCCCTTCATTTTACAGGTAAAGTTAAATAATTTACCCAAGATCCCACAGCAGTCAGTCTCAGAGGAGGGATGTCCTCTACCTCTGAATCTAGCATTCTTTGCTCTATTCTTTGCAAGCATGCTGGTGCTAGCCCACCACCTAAGTACTGAGTCTCTTTGACATCAATGTCACCTCATCTCAGTACCTTTGGGTGTTTGATAACCACTCCCAAGGCAGAGAGATGACTGTTCTTTGACACTTTCAGGTAGAGTAATTCACAACCCCCTGTTCAGTTTTTATCCAATGCTGAAAACATGGTCTGCTTTTCCAGTCCAAGCCATAGCCTGAAGTGATTCACTTGAAAGGGGATAAGCATCATTTTCAGAAAGAGTTGTTTTGGTATCCAAGACAACCACCAAGAGGATTTCTGCAGATAGAATTGCTTCTGGTGACCTCCAGAGAGGTGTATGCCTGCTACACGTAGCCCTTGCTCTCCTCCCCCATCTGAATGTCTAGTGGGAGCTGTACATCATTTCTTTCCCCTCCTTCCAATCTGCTAATGCTGTACTGGGCATCAGGGATCCAGGAAAAGAGAGATGAATTCCTGAATCCACCAATATTCAAATCCCAACCTGAGACCTATCTCTGATTCCCAGGATCCCTTTCTTCCCTTCACTAACCCTCCTTAACCTGCTTTACCCAGGGCTTCCCACAGATTAAAATTAGTGTTGATGATGATTAATTAGTAAGCTAGTGTTTGTAAAGTGCTAAGTGAAGTGTTAATTTTATTAGCAAATAGCTCCTTCACTGCTTTCCTAATCCCAGTTTGATTCTTTGCTTTGGAGTGGGGGCGAGAGCTTCCTACGATGATACCATCACAGAATCATAAAATCTAGTTTGGGAAAGGACCTATAGCTATCTAGCTCAGGACCTTAGAGGTCAATAGATCATAAACCTAGAGCTGAAGGGGATCTTGGAGGCCAAACTGAGGCCCTGAGAAATAAATGTATGTGTTGTTTCATTTCACATGACTAGGAGAAGGGAATAAGTATTTATATATCACCTACTAATTGCTGGGCACTGTGTCAAGTGCTATATAAATATCTGATCTTCACTATATCCATGATATACTGGTACTGTAATAGGTCCCATTTAACAGTTGAGGGGAATTGAGGTTAGGTGACTTTCACAAAGTCACACAGCTACTAAATCACTGAGATTAGCTTAGAATTCAGCTCTTTCTGAATCCTGCCCCAGTGTTCTAACCACTTTACCATCTAGTTAACTCTACCTATCTTTGTCCAAGGTGAGATCTGAATGCAGGTCTTCCTGCTTTGGGGTCTACTACTTTCCCACTCATCTCAGAAGCCTTCTAATCCATTTCCCATCCACAGGAATCCCTCCTACAATATTACTAACAAGAATTCATCTGTTTTCTACTCAAAGACTTCCCAAGATGAGTAATTTAATACCTGTTTCTTTGGAAAGAGACCACCCACCTAATCCATGCTCTGGAGTCCTACCTAAAAGCTTGTTTTTTCCTTTTCTCCTTCATTGCACCCAAGTTTTCTATCCAACCCAGTGAAGATGACACAGGGACATGAGAACTGGCTTTTGAGTATTGGAGGGACTGTTATATGGAAGAAGGCTACTTAAACTTTCTCCCTTCACAACTCCTTTTCATCTGAAAATCTTTTATGTGATCATAGGTATATATAGGAGATCATAGGTATATCGTAGGAGTATAAAACAAGTATAAAAATCAAGCATTTATTGGTAAGAAATCATAATTTCACAACCCCCCCCCACACACTCAGTTACAAGGCCCCATGTGGAGTTAAAAACCACAATTTAAGAAGCTGGGATGTTAAAGGTGATTTTATGACATCACTCTTCTGCTTTTCTTTCTGATCAAGTCTGCTCTTTCTCCTTTCCTGGGGTCATCAGCAATGTCAGTCCCCATAACTTAAGCCTCTCTTCTGGACTCTCTTCTCTAAGAATTATTTCTCTTGGTGACCTTCTCAGCTCCTAGAGATTTAATGATCATCTCATTAGACTCATATAGACTCACAGATCTATACAACCAACCTCCAGCTGAATCTTGGCCCCCAGAAGACTGAGCAAGGGCAACAGGTGACACCTGAAGCAGGGAAAAAATAAAAACTTCCTAATGATCAAAGCTGCCCAAAAGGGTTGATAGCTCAGCAAGTAGGGGGATCCCCCTCCCAATGGAAGTCTTCAAGCAAAGGCTGGACTCATCACTTGTTGGGTATGATGTGAAGGACTGATTTAGGCGTGGATTGGAAAGTTAGGCACTGAGAGCCCTTCCAAGTTTCGTAAATTAACTGTTGTTGTTCTTAGCATGACTTCATCTCCCTCTCCCAAAAGATAGCTATTTGAGAGTGGATGTGGGAGGACAAGGAACATAAGTCAGTGATGACTAAGTACTGGAAGGTTCTCACAACTGGTGTTTGGCTCACCCCTGTCTCTTTGAAAACTGTCTGTGTGTGTGTGTGTGTGTGTGTGTGTGTTTCCTGGAAGGCAATTCCTTTCATAATGCTTAAACAATCTAAATCACCTGCTTCCACTTGAAGCCAGAGCTTAAGGCCCAGAATTCTGAGGGTAATTCCCTTTTATGATTCCCACTAGCTGCTAATGTTTCCCTTGCTCCACCCCACCCCCAAATGTCCCTGTGTCTATTTTGCCTATATTTGGCTATGCCCACAGTCAGACTGTAGCTAGACTTCTCCAGGGCAGGGATGATTTATTTTTGTCTTTGTATCCCCCAGGATCTACCATAGTGACTGGCACACAGTAGTCAATTAATGCATGTTTAATGTGTTGCTTGAACAATTGATGATTCCCTAACAGTTATTTCCTGATTGATAATTTTTAGACTTCCCATGATCCCTTGGTATCTACCAGTTATTTTTCATGCTTTCCTCTTTCCTTTGCCTCAATCTTGGCAACATAAACTTATGGAGTAGATAACATCTTCACAGTCAGATCTGAGTTCAGATTTTAGCCCTGACACTTTCCTGAGATTACACAGACTAATTGGCAAAGTTAGAATTCAAACTCAGACCAAGTTCAAGGCTCTTCTCATTATCTACTTGATAAATGCTCAATGAATTGAATTGAAAGAGTTTTGTAATTGTAAAAGACTTTAGAAATGGAAACTATTCCTATTCCTTCCCTTCTCTTTTATTTGTGACATCACAGAATTAGTATGTTGGTAAATATTTAACAACCAGCTTTCCAAGGGAGATAGCACATAACCATGACCCACTTTAAAATGTTAACCACATTCTTAACAGTTTCTTTCCTATTTTCTTAATTTAGGAAAATGGCAAAAAAAAATCAAATCAGGTCATGATTGGCAGCATTTGCAGATTTTAGTAATCTCCAACACTCCATGACCCCATTTGGGAGTTTCTTGGCAAAAATACTGGTATACGTTACCATTTCCTTCTCTAGATCACTTTACAGATTACAAAACTGAGGTAACCAAAGTCAAGTGGCCTGCTCAGGGTCAGATTTGAGCTCAGGAAGATGAGCCTTCCTGACTCCAAACCTGGCACTCTACACGTGCACCTAGCAGCCTGATTTAACTATCAGCTCTCACAAGCCTGTTCAAGCTGGCTCTAGCACACATCTGCATTGTAGCCATTCCTTAAGTCAACATTCCCAAGAGATTAAAATCCAAATAAAATGTAGAATCAATGTCTTATGTCAACGCGGGGCAAGAACAGTGTAGACACAGTCAAGGTCCTAAGTCCATAGACAGTTGTATAGATAATACAAGCTCTCCCACATTCTATCCACAGGGACCCAGACTCAATACCCAAGAATAAGAGATATTCTTATGAATTATTCAGGGAAGCTGCTGCAGAGGGGAAGAATCTTCCAACTTAAATCTGGCTTTCTGAGTACCAGTTCTTCAGAGTCTTGAATGGAGCTTTTGTCTCTCTTTGGCCAAGTCCTATTGGCACTTTGTGGATGGCCTGGCTCATTTCCCCATGGACATGTTTCTGCAAAAGACCCTTAAAGGTTACTGTTTAAACACTTGAGTCTCTATAAATGGCTCCCAGTGCAGTGTCACAGAAAAAAGCCAAAAGTCCTGAATTCACTTTATCCACCTCCAGAACATCCTTTAACTTCATTGGACCTCACCTCTCTTATCCCTAAATGAAAGGGCAAGACTTAGTGATCTCTGAAGTCTCTTCTAGCTCTAGATCTGGGATTCTATCCTTATGAGCCCTGTTGCTGAGCACATTTTTGAAGATATTATACAGGGTGTTACCTCCTCCAAGAAGTTTTCTCTGATCACCTGAATTAAAAGAGAATTCTTCCCTGTTGAGTTCTTCCTGTGCACTCCTCACATTTTAACTCTGAATTACAACTTTTTGGGTGAGTTTTTTATTCTCTTTAAATCTGTAACCTCCTTGAGAATAGGGGCTGTCATTTTTTCATCTCAGTGATCCCAGCACTTAACACAATGTACTGCATACAGTAGGTACTTGATAATAGAATATAGGAACTGGAAGTAACTTTAGACCATATGTCAACTGACTAGACCTTTTGTATTTTATATATGTGGAAACTGAGGCCAAGAAAGGTGAAATGATTGCTCTAAAATTGCTTGGCAAAAGAAGGAAAGAGAATAAGAGCTTGGAAGGGAAGAAAAGAGAAAGGGACAGATACAGGCAGAGAAACAGTGAGGGAGACAGAAAGGAGAGAGATAGAGAGACACACATAGAGACAGTGACAGACAGAGAAAGACAGAGAAACAGAGAAGGAGACAGAGAGAAGGGGAAGGAGAAAGGGAAGAGGATGGAGAGGGGAAGAGAGAAAGAGAAAAAACAGAGAAAAGGAATGAAAATCACAGTAACCTAACTCCATTGCTAGTTGAAATTATTTTGCATTTTAGATAAATGGAGATACACACACACACACATACATATATATAGTATTTAATTAGCTATGTCCATGTTGTCCCCATAGGGGGGTTCATTTATATAGCTAGCACCCAGGACAGTATCTGACATATAGTAGATACCTAATAAATACTGACTGAATTGAAATGAATAACCAGAAGAACTATAGCTGGTCTATAGGCTTTTAAAATTTTATAAAAAGATATATATATATATATATATATATATATATATATATATATATATATATATATATATATATATATAAAATTGCCTCATTCCATCCTCACAAGGGCCCTTTGTAGATATACATCCAGGTGAAATTTTTGCAGGACTCCTTATACCTATTTTTCAAATGAGGAAATTGACTCAAAGAGTTTAAGTGGCTTACTCCCAAAGAATGGGAGAATCTTGTTGGCAAATACCTACATTATTCTAATAAAAATGCACTGAAAATAGTCATGTTAGTGAAATTTATGGATTGAAGAAAGAATCATGAGAAGACAGGAGAAGACAAGGACGAGATAGAAAGGGGAGGAAGCATTATAATGCATCTGAAAATCTGATACAGACTGTCTTACCAAGACTCTTACTAAACTCTTTCATTTTGAACTTTAAAAAAAAAAAAAAAGTGCTAATGACTCAGTGAAAGACAAGCTAATTGGTCTCCAAAAATATACAGAAATTCTGAATTGAATTGATTTTTTAATCAATGAAGCTGCAGAATTTTCAGCGAACTCTTTGAGAAGCATATCTCGTTCAAACCACAGTACCCACAAGGAGCTCACCATTCCATTTATAAAATTTAATCAACAAACTTAATCTCTGTGAATCCAGATTCTCATTTCTGCTCTCAATCAAATTCAGAGCAAGGATCAATCTGCTGGTTAGATGTGATCTGTGGGCATCTCTCTCAAAAACTATACCAAGAATATAACTGTTGGTTGATAAGAAACAAAACCAAAGCTCTCAGTAACTCTCTAAATTTTTAACAATTGTAAGACACTTAAATTTTTTATGTACTAAATAAAGTTTTCTTTATGAAAAAAAAACACATTTTTATTTTCCTTCTCCCATGCATATATGTGGTACATTATAGAATTCCTTCCATGTTGAAGAGGGGTTATGGAGAGGTTTACTGAAAATCATGGCATAGGAGCACTAAAAAGGATTAGGATTCCCTGATCTAGACACTCTACAGAGCCCAGACCCTTTACAGAATCCTTATATTTCATCTCCGGCAGCATATTGCTCCCATCTCAAGCATCCCTGTAACATTTCACATTGAAAAAAGTCTTATTACTTGGAGGCTCCACTGTGGGCCTGATAATTAGCTGAGGTAAGTGAAGGGTCACTGGATTATTGAAGGCATAATTCCCATTTATTAGCTCTATTTCAAAGTTGTGGTTGCTTCTAAGAGCAGAAAGATAGCCTCCTTCTCCAAAAACTGTTTGGGGTTTTTTTCTCTCTTTTTTTTTTAAAAAAGCCTGCGTTTTCATACCCTGCTGTGCCTTTCACAGCTGTTTAATCAAGAATTAGTGGAAAACACAGCACTTCTAGATGGTTTTGGATGGTCTCTAGTAATGTTCATTTTGCATATCTTGGCATCTTTTTTTCTCTTGGCCCTTTGTACCATCAAACCTCCAAAGATGATGCTCTGTGATACTTTAATCCATTCAGCTTTGGACCTCCTGCCAAGGATCAAAAGGGGTCCCAGTCATTAAGTGCAAGTTCATAAAACCCAATTGTATCCAGCTGTTCCCAGACAACCAGGCCATTCTTTTTTTTCCCCTGAGGCAATTGGGGTTAAGTGACTTGTCCAGGGTCACACAGCTAAGAAGTGTTAAGTGTCTGAGCTGGATTTGAACTCAGATCCTCCTGACTTCAGGGATCTATTCACTGTGCCACCCAGCTGCCCCTAATCAGGCCATTCTTTCAGAGTTCTATCCCAACTGTTTTCTTGACATCTACTCTGCAGCTGAAGGCATGAATTCTTCTTTCTCTCCATCTCTTAACCTCTTTCTCTGACTATAATTAGATCATTATTATCTCTGCTTCTGGAAAAGTCATGTCAATCAGCTTCCCAATGGTTCTCTACCAACCAACCAAACCAAAATGCTCTTCACTGGCCAACCAATTCCCCTGTTAGAATATAAAGGGAGCAGTTAGGAGGAACCATAGTACACAGAGTGCTGGGTTTGGAATCTGGAAGATTCACCTTCATAAATTCAAATTCAGCCTCAGAGACACTTATCTACTATATGATCCTGTCACTTCACCTTGTCGAGCTCAATTTCCTCATCTATAAAATGATCTAGGGAAGGAAATAGCAAAACACTTCAGTATCTTTGCCAAGAAAACCCCAGATGGGGTTACAAGGAGTCAGATATGACTGAAATGCCTGAATGACGTTAGAATATAAGCTCCTCAAGGGTAGTATCTCCTCTCATATTTTACTTAAAACTCTGCACATGCCAAGGTATAATGACTGCTTTTCATTCATTTAAACATAATCAAACTGCCCAAATGCTAGATTCCAAACTTTTACACACACACACAAACACACACACACAAATTTTTGATTTTTCAAACAGCTGAGTTCAAATACAATAAATATATTTGTTGAGGTTCCTCAGAAAGAATATATCCATCTAAAGACAAGCCAGTCCATGTGCAAACCGGTTCAATGGATCTGCCTAGGTGCAAATAAACATTTGATTCAATATTTTTAAAGATTTCTTAAATAAAAACTTTTGCTAGTGAAAAACAGCATATTATCACATCATGTACTTCATATGTTTGCTACAGATACTAGGGGGTTTCCTGAGATCACAATACTATCATTGGGTTATCAGCCCATCCATCTTTTTTTTCCAATATTATTTTTCTTTTATCATAACCCTTCATGATCTGCTACTACTGCCTGTTCATACCAACAAAGGTCTCTCTGTTCCCCTCTAATGAGACAATATAAAGCACTGAGCAGAGTACTTGGTACATTTTTATTGTTGTTCAATCCTGTCTGACTCTTTGTGACCCCATCTGGGGTTTTCTTGGCAGAGATATTGGAGCAGTTTGCCATTTCCTTCTCCAGTTCATTTTACAGATGAGGAAATTGAAACAAAACAGGATTAAGTGACTTGCCCAAAGTCACACAGACTAAGTCATGTGAAGTCAGATTTGAACTCAGGGAGATGAGTCTTCCTTGATACCAAGTCCAGCACTCTATCCCACTGCAGGATCACCTAGCTGCTTTATTTCCTATAATCTTGGATAAATTATTTAACCTTCTGGGTCTCAGTTTCCTTCTCTGTAGAATAAAGGAATTATACCAATGATCTCTAAGTTCCTTTAAAGTTATATATCTGTCATTTATGTTCCTAAGATCATCATTGTCTATTACCACTTATTACTTGATAAGAATGACTCCTCAGGCAATGCAAAGAATGTGCAATTGGGATCATCTGCGTGCTTAGACCTTAGAGCAGAAGAGCTCTTCTGTGTCTCATACACATATCATGTGTACAGCATATGTTGATGATGCGGGGGGTGGGGGGGGAGGGTTAAGCTTTTTGTTTTGTTTTTGCTTTTTTTCTAGTTTGGTGGAGTTAAGAGAAAATGTTAGTAGGTAGGAGAGACAGAGTTTTGAGGAGAAAGACATCCCTCTTCCAACTTTCTTGTCAAATTAGGCAATCAAGAGTTCTTGAGTGAGGGGGGAAGCGCTGATGTGGGAAGGATTGGTGAAAGAAATTTGCCAGTGGAGAAGTGACTGGGCTTGGCAGCTAAGTCCTTCAGGGCAAGACTTTTTTTTTTTAATATTCTCAAGGTCTAAGACAGTATTTTATACATAGCTTGCTGGCTGGCTGCTACTGAGTAAATGTTGATATGAGGCCCTTCTAGGATTTGAGATAGTGCAGGTAAAAACTACACACACACATGCCCACCCCAAGTGCCCAGACCAAGGTGGCAATGTAGAAGAAAAACAGTTAAGAGCCAGGAAAACTGCAGAACCATTATTTCTAAGCTGCTACCACATTAGTCTATGAATGGACAAAGAGAGCTGAGTGGGAGAGCAACCTGGATGACCAGAGGATTTCAATAGAATGCATATATCAGGGCTAAAACATGGGACCACCAAGAGATCATAAAAAGGGAAAAGGACCCACATGTATAAAAATATAGCATCTCTTTTTGTGGTGGCAAAGAATTGGAAATGGAGAGAATGGCCATCGACTGGGGAATGGCTGAACAAGTTGTGGTATAAGAATATAACGAAATATTATTGTTCTGTAAGAAATGATCAGCAGGATGATTTCAGAAAAACCTGGAAAGACTTAACATGAACTGCTACTGAGTGAATTGAGCAGAAGCAGGAGATCATTGTACATGGCAACAGCAACAATGTTCAATGATCAACTATGATTGATTTGACAACGCAACATTATCCAAGATAATTCCAAAGAACTTGTGATGCAAAATGCTATCCACATCCGGAGAAAGAATTGTAGAATCTGAATACAGATGGAACCATACTATTTTCTCTTTTTCCCCCCTTTCTCCTGATTTCCCACTTTTGTTCTGATTCTTTCTATTGCAACATGACTAATGTGGAAATATGGTTAACACGATTGCACCTGTATAACCTATATCAGATTGCTTGCTGTCTTGGAGGGAAAAGAGGGAGAAAAAGTTGAAACTCAAAATCTTACAAAGATGAATGTTGAAATCTTTACATGTAATTTGAAATATATGTATATGTATATATAAAGAACCATGGATCTGGAGGTGGAAGGAACCTGAGAGAAGAAGTGGTCCACTTCCTCTAATTTTACAGAGTAGAAAACTGAGAAACTAGGGAAGTTAATTGCTTTGCTAAGATCACACAGATAGGTGTGATTTGAATCTAGGTCTTCTGATCAGAATGAGATATTCTTTCCACTGTAGCCTAGAGCTTTCAGGGCTGGCTCTTTATTGAGGAAGCTAACTTAAGAATCACATGGCTAGGGAACTGAATCCCAGTTCCAGCAACAACTGTCCCTAACAATATGGGGGAAATCATTCTCGTTTTTAGGGTCATGAATTTTAGAAGCCTGGATCCAATTTGGCAAATAACAGGATGCTTTGGAGACAAAATAATGTGTGTGTTCCTGCATCAGTTGTTATAACACCATCTGCCCCACCAGAACATTCTTCGCCCTGTTCTCCACGAAGCACATAACACAAAATAAAAAGGAAGCCACCCAGCATCTGTCTTCAAGTATTTGAAGATTTGCTCTTCTGAGCCCCAGAAGGCAATACTGGAAGTACTGGGAAGGGGGGGTGGGGGTAGCTGGAGGGAGACAGATTTAAGCCCTATGTAACAAATGGACTGTCTGGGGAGTTAATGGATTCCTCCTCACTGAGATCTTCAGGCAAAGATCGAGATGCGGGGTCAGGGGGTGATTGAGGGGGATTCTTGTTCAGGCTTTGATTGGACTAGATGGTTTCTGAGATCCCTTCCAAGTTTCTGGCTGATTATTTCAGTGCTCAACACCTCGTTACCTAAATCACACCGGGCTGAAGAGGGAAGACAGGACTGGAGAAGGTTGCCCCAACCCCCCTCCCCCATAACCCTTTCAGCCCCCCCCCTCCCCAATCCCCATCCCCACACCTTCCTTACTTCCTCCCCCAGCAAGCAATTAATTCTCCTAAGCCATCCATCTGTTGGCTGCGGGCCTTGGGACAGAACTGGTTGCTTCCCCATTCCCACCACCTTTCACCCCCATATGTTAAGTTTCATTTTGGAGACGATGCCAATTTCTGCCTCCAGTCCACCCAGCCCACCCCTCCCAGTTGTTCTTCCATTTTGACTGAAGCCAGAAGCTCCCGCTGTGTCTGAGCCCGAGTTCCTGACTCCCTGGGTCCCTCTCTTCCTTCACCTCTCTCTCCCGCCGCCCCCCCCCCCCCCCTCCGCCCCTTCCCGGATCCTGCAGTGAGAACCGCCTGACCAGTTGACATCAAGTCGTCTCCATGGTAACGTGCCGATGTCACAAACATAGGATGATGACTTCACTGCAGGGGATCCCGGAGAAAGGGGTGGGGGGAATAAGGAGAAGATAGTTCAGGTCCAAGCCCTTGACCCTGCACCCTTCTTGCTCATCACCTCCTGGGAAACTGTTCGGAAGGATAGGGTTGGGAACTACGGAAGAGAAATCTTAACCCTCTATACCCTTTCTCCCCTCACTTCCCCAGCCCGACCTGTCCCGTTTAGCGGGCTCAGCTTGGATAGTGACTCCAACTTGCCTTGGGGGATGGGAAGAATTGGGGGAAGGGAAGTTTGGAAGCCAAGACTTTGCTCCCAAGCCACCTTCCCAAGCCCTGGCAGGGAGGTCAGCGCCCTCGAAACCTCAGTCCGGCCACGGAATAAATAAATGATGTCTATTTAAAAAAAAAAAAAAAATAGAGAGAGCATCCCTCCCAGCGGCCCTCCAAAGCAGCCACCTCGGCTGGGCGGGGACGGAGGAGGAATGGGGCGGGGGGCGCCGGCTAGCTGCGCAGCCCCAAGTCCCACCTTAAGAGGCGGTGCCTGGCGCTGGGGAGTGTCAGGAAGAGGAAGAGGCTAGGGAGCCGAGCGGGAGGCTGAGTGAACGAGCGAGCGAGGAGCGAGCTAGCCAGTGGCCGTGCCGGAGCGGCCAGTCCCACGGCGCGCCAGAGAGAGCAGCTCCGCGCCGCGCAAGCAGCCGCCCGCGCAGCCGTAGCCGGCCCCTCCACCCCCCCCAGCCCTGCCAGCAGCCCCGCTCGGCGCGGCGCGGCCAGACCCCCGGCCACAATGGCCACCGACGAGCTGGCCACCAAGCTGAACCGGCGGCTGCAGATCGAGGACGGCGGCGAGGGCTCCGATCACGAGCAGGGGCAGGAGCAGCGGCCGCAGTCCGGGCTCAATGGAGCCGCGGCCGGAGCAGGGCCCGGGGCAGCGGACGAGTCCGGGGATCCGCTGGCCAGCGCCGACTGCGAGCTCAGCGCCAAGCTGCAGAGGCGCGCGGACCTCAACCTGGGGATCGGAGAGCCTGTGTCCCCCAGCCGGAGGGTCTTCAACCCCTACACCGAGTTCAAGGAGTTCTCCAGGAAGCAGATCAAGGACATGGAGAAGATGTTTAAGCAGTGAGTGTATTCCTTGAGCCCCACTGTCCCCCTCCCCCTAACTCGCTCTGGGGTCAGGTGCCTCCTCCCCCCAGCTCCAGCCCTTCTCGGAATCACGGATATTCAGAACTTGAAGTGCCCTTAGGGTCATTTGGGGGCCTTTGCTTTTACACATAGGGAAACTGAGGCCCAGACTTTCCCAAGATCCTTAATTTCTCTTTCCCCTACCTCCCCAAACCGTGCCTTCATACTCTGCAGTTCTGTATCCATTCTATATGCTCCCACCTTAAGAATATCTTCTCCGGTCTCCTGAAAACCTTCCTCCTGGGCCCTGGAGTGAAGTGGCCCCATTTACGGGGCCCCTTTAAACCTTCTCTAAGATTTCCTATCCCCAATCCCTACTTCTTGCTTGTAAGGTGGGGAAAAAACACACCTAGAACACCAGTCCCCTCCCCTTTGGGATAGTAAAGGCTGAAGCGCCCCTTAAGACTCAAATCTCTCTCCCTGCCTCTATCCCATCCCCTCAACTAGCTTCCCCCTCTCCTCCCTTATCCCCTCTTCAGGCCTTGGCTACCGGGGCTTCTAAAAGAAAAACAGGCTGGCCCCAAAGAAAGTTCCCAGGGAATAGGAAGCCTGCCGAGCAGGTACCGGCTGGAGGCTGCCCTCATGGGCCCTGGGAATGAGAAGGGCAAATGGCTTCCAGGAACATTGGCTCCCGATGATGGAATGGTCCTAATGGTTGAACTGTGGCCCAGAAATCTTTGGGTTGGAGAGAGAGCATTTGGGGAGGTGAGGTGTAGAGAGGGAGGTGAGACAGCTTGGAGGTAAAGAGCCTCCAGTCTGAGCTCTGACTTTGGTCGGCTCAAGGAGGTGATGCAGTAAGGTTGGTAACTGTCTCTGTGCCAGGAGCGGGATGGGGGCATCAGGAGACTGTCTCTGTCATTTAGCAGCCAGCCCCATCAGAAATCCAAACTCCCAGCAGGACTGGATTCTGTTCTGTTTCTGCAAATGCTCTTCCCCCAGCTCTCCCACCCCCAATTTCACAACTTCTCTCCCTTCTGCTTTTCTCTCCCGATACTGAAACTTTTGACTTCATGATAAGGCTGTGTGATATAATGGGAGTCTCCGAGACTTGGCTCTCCCAGGATTGAGACCTCAGAATTCTGGTTAACCTTCAGCAACTTACCTTTATTTCACTAGGCTTCTTTTTTCCTCCTCAGTAAAATTGGGGAGGGTCCCCAAAAGGTCCAAAGTCAGAGGACTTCAAATTCCAGCTCCACCTTTGACTAGCTTTATGACCTTGAGCAAGAAGAAATTGGTCTTCTGTTAGGACACTAAGGTCTTCTTCCAGATCTAAATGCTGTGATCCCATGATCCTTTTCATTTGAATAGCTAATTAGAAGACAGGAGTTTGAACTCATTCCAGCCTTAGGAATTTCTCTAGGATAGGTTTCCCCTTCCTTTCCCCCCTAGTCTCAGAAGACTTGGATGATCTTCTGGAGGTATTGGATGGATTTAAAGTATCTGAGCCCAGTTCTCCTTGTCCTGAAGGTTCCATGGCTACATGAGAGATGGATGTATGTGTATGTTCTCCATTGAGTAAAATTGAGGTATAAGGGGATAGGGAGGGGACTGGTTTGACTTTTTGTGACCCATTTGGGGTTTTTGTGGCACTGAGTGGTTTGCCATTTCCTTCTCCAGTTTATTTTACAGATAAGGAAACTAGGCAAACAGAGTAAATGACTTGCCCAGAGTTACATAGCTAATAAGTATGTAAAGCTGGATTTGAATTCAGGAAGATGTTTTCCTAACTCCAAACCTAGCACTCCATTCATTGTGCCACCTATTAGAACAATAATTCCCAAACTTTTTTTTTTCCCTGAGGCAATTGGGTTTAAGTGATTTGCCCAGGGGCACACAGCTGGGCAGTTTTAAGTGTCTGAGACCAGATTTGAATTCAGATGTTCCTGACTTCAGGGCTGGTGCTCTATCCACTGCACCACCTAGCTTCCCCAAACCTTCTCTCAGGTCCTCTTTTAGCATTTAATTCCTTGGAAAGCTCAGGAAACATTTCCTAGGAGGCTAAACCTTTGGGTGTCTGATTCCATGTCCTTTAATTATAAAAAGCCTCGGGGTTTAGACAAGTTAGGACCTGCGCCACAAGGTGTTGCTTACGTTGACCTTGGACAGCCTTCTCTGCAAGATGAAAGGATCTAGATGAGCTCCAAGATCCTCTTTCCACTCTAAATGTTACCTTCCCATGATTCTTTACAACTTCACAGCTAATTTACCTTATTTCATGTCCTGCAGCCAATGCCACACAGCCCTGCCCTAAATCTTTCCAAAGTTCCTTCCTTTCCGTCCTTCCCTTCCTGTTTTGGCTCTGAAAGACGGGCCTCCCCCAGGAAATTTCCAACCTTTACAACCCCATCTAGAAAGTCCCCATCCACAGGATATCAATAGAATGGAAACCTGCCCACTTCCTAGCTGGATGGAACTGCTACAAGCCCTGTAGGCTCCCCGTTTGGGAGAAGAAATGATTAGAGCTGGGGCCTTCTAGGGAATCAGCCATAGGCTCGTCTTGGGCTCTGGCTCAAGCAGGTTTAGTATTCAAGGAAAACAAGGCACCACTGTGCCAGCCCAGACCGGCAGTCCCCAGGCTGTTGAGCAGTAACCAACCAGCTCCTGTTGAAGACAAAAACCCATTCTGCTCCCGACATTGAGGCCCAGTGAACTCCTGGGTCCCAGCCCATCTCCCCTCCAAATCCTTCCACTGATCCCACCCAGGATGGAGATTTCCTCCAGTTCCCCCAACCTGCACACACACCCTCCCCCCTCAGCTCCCTTATTTGATGGGATGAGAACATGAGTCAGAGGTAGGAATCTAAATCTATCCTCCCTTCCCTGAACCTCAGTCTCCTTATCTTTTCAATAAGGAAGTTAGAATAACCCAGACCAGCCTCAACAGTCACTGTTCTAAGGTTCTTCCTGGCTTGGACATTTTCTGTTCTAAATGTCCACCCCAGCCCCTTCCCTCTTAGTTTGGGACATTCTCTTTTCTAAGCAGCTCTCTCCTCTTATCCACAGGGACCTTTCCCTATGCAGAGCTGCCTCGTGAGTTCTAGGGAGATGAGTCAAAATCAGCCCCAGATTGTCTTCCTTCCCCTCTGGGCTGTGTTGGATAGCCTCACCTGCTGCGTTCTGATTTTTCCTGCGGTTATCAACTTCCCAAGACCGTAATATGATGGAAAGAACCCCAGAAACCTTTTGGTCCCTTTCTTTCACCCCAAACTCACTTCCTTTTTAGAAATTACCCAGACTTTTTCCAGTAATTCCCTCTGCTAAGAGAAATACGCTTGGCTGGTGTTTCAACCATCTCTCCCCTGGGGTGCCCCCTCAGGTAGGCTTTGAGTGGTGTAAAGTGAGATCACCAGCAGCAGCAGCAGCAAGTGTGTAATTCTGTCTCCGGACATGCAATCAGAGGCCAGTGCCCCTTTCCTTAACTTGCCCTACATCAACCCAGCCCTGTATCTCTCCTTGGGCCTTTGGCAGCCAACTAGTCCCTTCTACACGGTTCCCTTTTCTCCAGCCAAGCCTTCTTTCCTTTCACAAGCTCTTAAGGTCCCTGTCATCACTCAGTAAATGATCACCCCAATTGTAGCTCCTCCTTTCAGACAGTTTCTTCAGCCCCATACTACTACCTCTTATTAGTTCTAATATTAGAATTATTAGCTCCAGAGTGCTTTGGGGGTTTGCAGCTGGTTTTATCCTGTGAGGTAGGGAATGTCCCTGAGGAAACTGTGGCACAGAAATCAAGTGGCTTGCCCAGGGTCATCTAGCATCTAATATAAATATCAGAGTTGGGATCTGAATGCAGGCAGGTCCCCAGCTGGGAGTCCCATTGGATGTTCCCATCCCACTGCACTATGTTCCCCTTTCTCCCATTTTTCCCCTTCTTTCTGGAGCTTCTTTTCTCTCTACCCAACCAAGATCTTCCTTAGGGAAGTGGTGAGATAATGGGCACTCTCTGCATGTGTCCCTGCCTTAAAATCCCTCCCTCCATTGGAGCAGGCAGGACTTTATGCACTTCCAACCAGTCTGCTGAGATTAAGGACAGCAATCACTCTTCCCAGAGTAACGTAGAAGTTAGCACCAGTACTTCATTGGAGAAAATCACTGGGAGAGGAGGTGAAGGTTAAGTTCCTAAGTCCACAGTAGTTCAGCACCATCCCGTTGGATGGCCTGGAAAAGCTACTTTCTCCTACCACATCCACAACCCACAAAACCAGGAGAACATTTGTGTGAAGTCGAAAATCAATTAAATCCATCTGGACTATCTGTGGAAGACGTATTTGTCTGGCTGAGAACTTTCCACCCAAGTGGGGTTTAAATAAGGGAAGGTCCTTAATCATCTCTCCAAGAATACAGCAAGTTTCTTTTGACTTCAGTGCATTCATTCCTTTTGACCTCTGCCTCTGCCTTGTCTATTTTTATTTGACTTCAGCCTTCCTCCTGGGCCAGGGGAGACATGTGGTTCTGGCTCAGGCTTGTTCCTTCTTCATTTCCCTCTGGTTTGTTGTTGTTGTTGTTGTTTTTGTTGTTGTGGTGGTGGTGGCAATTGGAGTTAAGTGACTTGCCCGGAGTCACACAGTGAAGTGTTAAGTGTCTGAGGTCACTTTGAACTCACATCCTCCTGACTTCAGGGCTGATGCTCTATCTACTATACCAACTAGCTGCCCCACCTCTGGTTGTTTTGTAGCCTGGTCCTCTTCTCCAATTTCATCATATAATGAAAAGTATCATGAGAGGCCAAAACTGGAAGAGCCTTAGAATGATCATAGAATGTCAGAGTGAGAGGGCCCTTAGAACCCAAGATATCAGAGCTGGGAAGACCCTTAGAATCCAGGAGGTCAGAGCTGGAAGGGCCCTTAGAAAACAGAATGTAAAAAATGGGCTAAAGTTGAAAGGAAAGTCAAAACTGAGAAATCTGAGGAAACTAAAGCTAGGATTATGGAAGGATTGATCTTATATCATATAGTTTAAAAAAGCATCTTTTGCCTCCTCCACTGCTAGTCCCAAGGTCTCATAAGGCAGAGTCCAGCACTCCAGCTCTGGGTTCTGGGCCTGAATTTCTAAAGCCACAACTCTCCTACAACTGGGGCAGAGGAAGTGGTTTCTGGGGGGCCTGCCCCGGTGTAAGGAAGTCAGGTCATTTGGCCATTTGCTTGCTCAGCATAGACCAGTTCCTTAATTTCACAAGGGACTCCTCAAATGAGAGAAGAGATGGTTTCCCAACATCCAAGCACAACCAGGTATCCCTGAGCTCCTGTGGGACTGACGTTTAACCCTCTAAGTTGGTAGCTATGCTGGGCCTGGAAGATCTGAGTTCAAATTCAGCCTGAAATAATTCCTAGCTGTGTGATCCTAAACAAGTTATTTAATTTCTATTAGTCTTATCAGTAAAATGAAGAGGGATGGACTTTGATTGCTTCTCAGGCTGTTCCAACTCTAGCTCAAGATCCAGTGAGTGATGCAGAAACCAAGGTTAGGAGAAATGTTAAAGTGACTTTATCCTCCACATCTTTCATCTGATCTGGAAAGCATAACAGTGGGATTCCACTCTAAAGCCATTTTTCTGCTTCTTGACTTTTGTTTTCTGATCTGACCTGAGCCATCGATAAATTTCACTTTCTTAATCCTTTATTATTCCTTTCCTCTTTCTTAACTTGCTTCCATCATAGTGGTAGAAGCTCAGAAATCACACATATTTTGAGGAAGCAATCAGGATTAAGTGACTTGCCCAGAATCACACAGCTAAGGGTCTGAGGCTGGATTTGAACTCAGGTCTTCAGGGCCAGTGCTGTATTCACTGCACCACATAGCCCTCCCCTTCTTGTACACATTTTTAAAAGGCCTCAGAAAATCTTACCTCTCTGCTTGCACCCATGGTCAGTCACCCTGATTAAACTTTTGTCTCAGTCCCCATGGGACTGAGCCTTGTGACCAGTAAAGTAGTCATAGAACAAGGGAGACCACTACAAACGGAACAAACTTGGAGGGGCTGCTAAAAATAGTGTTCTCTGGTCCCCGAACACACCCCCACACACAGTGCTGAGGGAGAGGGCTAAGTCAGCTTACTCCAAGAACCTCCCCTTGGCCCTGACCCTGACCTTGGTCTCTCGTCTGACACCCCAGCCTGCACCACGGGTCCCTCCTCTTAATTGCCACTGATAGATATCATGCTCCATGAAGAGGGAGACAACGGATGTGAGACATCCACACTCTCCTTCCTTTCTCAGACCCTGTATTAAGTGTCCCGTTCAGATCCTGACATTGTAGTAAGGACAGTGATAACCTGGAGCACATCCACAGAAAGGGAGCCGGATGGTAAGAGGCCTGGGGGCATTAGGGGAAGGAACCTGGGATATTGAGCCTGGAGAAGGAGGGAGAGCCGAGCCCTCTTTCAATATTTGGCCGGACTGTCTAGTGTAGGGGTCCTCAAACTTTTTAAATAGGGGGCCAGTTCACTGTCCCTCAGACTGTTGGAGGGCCGGACTATAGTAAAAACAAAAACTTTGCTTTGTGGGCCTTTAAATAAAGAAACTTCATAGCTCTGGGTGAGGGGGATAAACGTCCTCAGCTGCCGCATCTGGCCCGCAGGCGTAGTTTGAGGACCCCTGGTCTAGTGGAAGTGCAATCAGTGCCCTTACAGTGCCCTTAAGGGTATAATTAGGAATATTGGGAGTTAAGAGGGAAAAATGAAAGGAGGCAGAGAAGCAAATTTCAGTTCTGCAAAAGGAAAAGCTTGTGAATGACTGAAACTTCCTGAGTATAAGGGCTGTCCCAAAGTGGGACGCCCTGCTTTGGGAGATGGTTGGCTTTCCCTCTCTTTGGAAGGGTTCGGGTAAAGGGAGAATGAACTCACTTCAGACATCACTGGTTTATATCTACAGCTATGAAGGAACCAATCCCCCCATTCTACAGGGGGCAGGGACTTCTCCCAGGTGGCACAGCTAGTCAGTATCCAGCAAGGACACTGGTACTAGGGATCATTGTACCAGTATGGGCTGGAATAAGCTCCCCCTGAGGTCCCTGTGAGCTCTGAGACTGATTCTGTGACTCACCCATGTGTCCCCAGGAAGTTATAAAAAAACTTTTCCCCACCCCCACACTCTCCCCTGACTGATTCAGAGACTGATCCAATGTCAAAATTCATCCAGTGTAGCTGAGTTGGAGGAAGTGGTGAGTGATTGGGTAATCCCCACTTGAGTCCTGCTGTGGGGGTGGGGGGAGGAATAGAGATGACTTCTCTGCTGTGGAGTCATTCTGCCTCAGAATATTAATCCTTAAGGCTAGAGGCTCTTTAGTTTTTGTGTTTATAGCACCTAGCAATGTGCCTGGAACATAGTAGGACCTTAATAAATTCTTGTTGAATGAATGAATGAGTGAGTAGGTGATGGAAAGAGTTATATCTTCTAAGAATCTCTCCCAGCTCTGACATCCTGTGCTCTAAGGGCCCTCCCAGCTCTGACCTCCCGGGTTCTAAGGGCCCTCCCAGCTCTGGACCTCCAGGTTCTAAAGGGCCCTCCCAGCTCACATCCTTGTTCTAAGGGCCCTCCAGCTCTGACCTCCCGGGTTCTAAGGGCCCTCCCAGCTCTGACCTCCCGGGTTCTAAGGGCCCTCCCAGCTCTGACATCCTGTGTTCTAAGGGCCCTCCTAGCTCTGACCTCCCGGGTTCTAAGGGCCCTCCCAGCTCTGACCTCCCGGGTTCTAAGGGCCCTCCCAGCTCTGACCTCCCGGTTCTAAGGGCCCTCCAGCTCTGACCTCCCGGGTTCTAAGGGCCCTCCAGCTCTCCCCCCTGGGTTCTAAGGGCCCTCCCAGCTCTGACATCCTGTGTTCTAAGGGCCCTCCCAGCTCCGACATCCTGGGTTCTAAGGGCCCTCCCAGCTCTGACATTGTGTTCTAAAGTTCTTTCTAGTTCTGATATTCTGTGTTCTAGGCTCCCTCCCCCACTTCCAGTCAATTCTGCTATTAGTTCTATTCTATGATTTTATGTTTCTAGTTATAGTGTCAACTATAGACCAGACTTTTACCTTTATCCACAGCTATATGTGGGCCTCAGTGTTCCCCATTTGGGAAATGGTGTAAGTGAATCGTGAGTTTCTTAAGGGCATTACTAACTTTAAGATAAACCTGAGCCTGGGAGCCTGGTAAGGAAAGAGAAGGCTCAGGGTCATGGGATGTGAATGAGTCACAAACTCAAGGGTTCAACCCCAATGGAGAAAATGGCTGCAGCAAGTGGGAATAAAGCCCATCTCCTTGCTAATGCCCACCTGCATTCCACAGCTGAGCTGCTGGAGGAGACCCAGCTCTGGTGCCCCGGCTGCCCCCTCCCCGGCCCACTGGAGGCCCCCTCCCTGACCCCGGGCCCCCCCCTCCCCAGCCCATAGGCCGCCCCCTCAGGCCTCCACTGGGACCACAGCGCCCTGCAGTTTTCCCTGGGGCTTGGAGGCATTATGAGGGAGGGGAGGAGGAGGAGGAGGAGGGGTCTTAGTCTGAATGGAAGGATACGTGTGCGATGTGTGAGCTGTTCCAACCCGGGGCCAGGGGGGGAAGGGACTGATTTTGTCCGTGAGCATCCGGGCTTCTGCAGCTGCTGAGTCGTTCCCGAGATGAGCTATTCACTGAGAGGCGGGCAGGAATGTAGACAGGGTGCCAGGGTCTCCGGGCTCTCAGCAAGTGAGAAAGGTGCTGAGCCCCGGCCCGGATGCTCTGTTGCCAAGCAGGGCCAGGGATGGATTGGCCCACCAAACAGGCAGTGCTGAGGCCCGGCGCTTGCCTTCCCCCTCTCTGCAAATGAATGAGCCTCCAATCCCTTCCCTGGGGCAGGAGGGGGATGGGGAGAAAGCCAGAGAAAGGAGAAAAGGCTGCACAAGGTTTCTCCGTGTGGTGGTGGGAATGTCACTTCCTTTTTCTGGACTTCACTTTCCTTATCTTGATAATGAGGTTTGTCTAGGTCCCTCCCTAAATGCTGTGTGCTAAGGACCTTCCTAATCTGACTTTGTAAGGCTATTCCAGCTCTGACAGTCTCTGTTCCAAAGCCCCTATCAGATGATTTACATTCTATGTTCTAAGACTCCTTTAGCTTTAGCTTTTTGTGTTCTAAGGGCCCTCCCAGCTCTGACCTCTTGGGTTCTAAGGACCCTCCCAGCCCTGACATCCCGGGTTCTAAGGGCCCTCCCAGCTCTGACCTCCTGGGTTCTAAGGGCCCTCCCAGCTCTGACCTCCTGGGTTCTAAGGGCCCTCCCAGCTCTGACCTCCTGGGTTCTAAGGACTGTCCTAGCTTTGATACTTTCAAGTATTCAATCTTCATTCATATGAAGAAAGTTAGTGAGCCACATGTGGCCACATCACCTACCTCTCTGGAGAGATGGGTAATAGAATGGGATGAAATCATCTCTGAAACTAATGATATAATATTGTGCCTCAACTACCTTAGAAAGACTTTTCCATCTGCCTTTCTGCTCCTCCATTCCCCTCCTCCTTGCAGAATTGGATGGAATCTGAGGCAGAATAGAGGGGGAAGGAGCTTGCTCCTGCTCCCAAGTGAGCGAGTGTTGGAAATGGCTTGTGCCATTGCCAGCTAGATCCCCGTCTTCAGAATCGCTCCCTGCTGACATCTGGACTGGCAGCCGTTGTCCTGCTGATCAAACACAAGGCCTGAGAGGGAGCTCTGGATTATCCAGCAGCAGGCACTGGGTTGGGGAACTGAGGGGAAGGAAATGAGACCTAACTGAGCCCAGAGGGAAGAATTGGGGCCACCCGGGGCCTCAGACCAACAACAGGCCAGACTTAGGAGTGCCCACAGGTTCAGACCCTCTGCTCTCCTCTCCCTCCGCCTTCCTGATACAGACCAAAGTCTCTTCCAGGTTACCCTGGGTACTGACCCCACAAAACTCAGGGGGAATTCAGTCCTAATTCAAGGGTGATCTGCCCCACCATGGGCTCAAAGTGTGCCAATTGTTCAGTTGTTTTTAGTTGTGTCTGACTCTTCATGACCCCATTTGAGGTTTTCTTGGCAAAGATCCTGGGGTGTTTTGCCATTTCCTTCTCCACTTCATTTTACAGAGAGGGAAACTGAGGCAAATAGGGTGAAGTGACTTGCTCAGGATCACACAACTAGTAAGTATCTGAGGACAAATTTAAACTCCAGGTTGTCTACCTGGCTCCAGACCAAGCCCCCTAGCCACCACTGCTCCTAGAGCTAATGAAAATACCCAGTCTTTTCTGGTGGTAACCAACTGACAGCTCATCCTCCTATGGGGGTCTGAGTTGCAAGCAGCCTTTTCAGTTCCTTCGACATTAAGTAGCCTCCTCAGGACCCAGCTTTGTTGGCAAAGACAAAAGTGAAACAGTTGCTTTCTGTAAGGAGCTGATATTTTGTGATATCTCTCAATAGCTCTATGGAATATTTTACAGATGAGAAAGTTGAGGCTTTAACTTACATAATTATATAACGAGTTAAATTCAGGGTTCAAACCTATGACTCAAATGCAGGATCATGGGTTTTAAAGCCAGAAGTCTTAAAAATCACCTAATTGAAGTTCCTGCTTTTCCTGATGAAATGGGGACCAGAAGAAGATATCTTGCCTAAGGTCATACAAGGAGCCAGTGGCAGAGCAGAGCCAGGATTTCAGACCAGGTCCTCTGCCCCCGGCACACTCTTCACTGCCTTTCCTATAAGCTCCCCAGCCTCTTCTAGCTCCATTCAGTTCTCCAAACAATTATTGAGACCCTACTAAGTGCAAAGCACTGAGCTGTAAACACGGGTCCTTTCGGACAGTGGCTGGTCATAAATCCCCGCCCCACCTTGACTCTGTCGGCCCTCAGGACAGCCCCCTCTGTCACATAAAAGTTCAGTTCCCCTGGCAGCCCCTGCTGTCAGTCTGGCTGGCCCATCTGTGGCCTGCTCCAAGGCATTCCGTTCCCTAATCATGTCTGTCAGACCATTTGGCCCGTGGGCAGGGCCCTGGGGACCCAGACCGCAACCACAGACTCATTGATTGGAAACTTATTGACTTTGAGCGGCCTAAGGCCTGAGCAGTGGCTCACAGTCACTCCACCGTGGACCCTCCTCCAGAGTGGCGAATGAAATGGAGCTCTTGTAGTCCCTGCAGAGAAGAATCACTGAATATTAATGTAGAGATATTTGTAAACTGCTACCAGGACTGGAAGGAACTGTAGAAATGAGAACATCTGGTCTTCGTTCTCCTGATTTTTCTTGCCTTCCCTGAGAACGTTTATGGGCAAGATAAATAGCAGGCAGACTGGGCGGTTTCAGAATTGTCCTTCGCCGAGGCAGAGGAATGGCCCCAGAGAGCCCTGTAAGCCCAAGTATAGAATTAGAAGGAATAGGGCACATTTTCTAGTCTCCTTGTTTTACAGATAAAGAAACTGAGGCTGGAAAAGATCACATGATTTGCCCAATATCACCCAGCTCTGCCCACTTCAGATTGCTTCCTCCAGGAGTTATTATTTCTGGTATTCTTCTAAATGGAGGCTTCTGGGGAAACCGAGCGGGGGTAGACCTCAGGCACTTCTGGTTTCTGACCGGCCTGAGTCCCTCCACCTCCCAACAGCCTTGACCACATCCTCTCACATCCTTTCTCACATCCCTTCACCAATGTATCTGCTCATAGAGAGATGTGTTCACACTTTGCTTCCTCAGCCACCCTAGTCCTTAGCAACATCGATTGCCTGGGGACCCGGAAGGAGCCCTTCTCTCTCCTCTCATGTTTTTTCTCCATCTAAGGCCTTGGAGATGTGCCCTTCTCCAAGACCCCTTCAGATGATTGATTTGACATGTAAATCTGACTTAATGGAAATCTTGCCCTTGTCCTTCCACTAAGGAAAGTAGCCACACTTTTATTACCAAAAGGGTCTTATTTTATGAAAGGAAGAAGCACATCCAGAGAGGGAGAAGGGAGCCACAAGAGGGGCAGCAAGCAGAATCAAGATTCAAATCTAGGTCTTCATCTCTAAATCCAGTGTTTTTTTCTCTCAAACTCATTTGCTGATGGAGAGCCCTGTTCTGGCTGCCAAAGAGAGCCCAGTTAGAGAGAGTTCAAGGGAGTGGCTGATTTACAACAGGTTGGCAACATGCCCACATTCCTACCCGAAGCTCTCTAAATAGCTCACCCAGGAAATCGCTCTGCAGGAGCAGAAGTCGGGTGTCCAGGAATAAAATGAACTGCTCTGTGGGTCAGCCCCTTCAGCTGCCATAAACCTCAAATTCCTTCTTTATACTGTGTGACTTTTGGTCCAGATGGTCTTTTAAGATCCTTCCAGCTCTGACATTCTGTATCCCAAGGGCCCTCCCAGCTCTGACCTCCTGGGTTCTAAGGATCTTCCCAGCTCTGACATCCTCTAAGTCTATTGCTGTTGGACTACTCCAATTATTAGCATCCTATCTATGAGAGCAAGTGTACAAAGGGCTCTATCTCCCCAAGCCTGAAAAGGGTCCCCTTCCTGAAGCCCCCAGGTTTTTCCAGAACTGCAGCTGTCGTCAGTTGCCCAACCCTAGCCTGGGAGAGGTTTGACTGACTGATAAGCAGGGGCCTGTGTACATGTTAGCAAGCCTGTGTCCCCACCCACTGTGTGATGTGCCCTTGGCAGCTCTTGCTCCTAACCCCGGCACAGCTGCAGGGGAGGGGGAGGCTCATGGAAACCAGGGGGAGAGAGGCCTCTTATGAGCAGTGTCTGTTTCCCAAATGTCTTTTGGGAGCTAACCAGCTGAGAGTGCCCTAAATACGTCTTCCCTTCCAGAACAGAAGGGCAGGGACTAGCTTCTGCTGAGCAGTTGTGATAGAGGGGGGAGTTGGTCTGCAGAAAGAATTGTTATTTCTGCTGAAAGGAAGAATTAATCTGCAGAAATCTGATGGGAGGGTCATTTTCATTCAGCTGTTCCACAGGCCTTTTATTGTACCTGAACTATATTGAGGTACTGGATACTAGAAACAAAAAGACAGAAACTAATAGCCCCTGTCCACAAGGAGCTTAAATTCTGTATGTTTCTGGTGGTATACTTTCAACAAGGAAGGAGCCAAGGCTAAAAAGTAGGGCTAGGTAGAAGTTTGGGGTATTAGGTTAGAAACAGGTCCTCTGAGGCAATTGCTGAGAATCCTGGGAAAGGAGATAGAGGTTGGGTGTGTCTAAAATGCCAGTCTCCCAAGGACAACTGGATCATTATCATCAACTGCCCTCCCCTTTTGTCTCCTCTGTGTAGAGACAGTGGACTCTCATGGAAAGTGAACTGTCAGAAGATTTGAGTTGTCCTCTGGAGACTGACTGCCAAACCTCCATTTATTTGTCTGTTAAAAAAAAAAGGAGATTCAATCTGATGATCTTCAAATTCTTTCCAACTGTGACACTCTTATGTTCTCCATTCTGTGTTCCCAGGCCTTTTACAGTTCTGATTGTCTTGGTTCTTCTAAGGCACTTTCTAGTTCTGATATTCCGTGTTCTAAAGTCCCTCCACGTTCTTATTTTTTTATATCCTAATGTTTGGATAGTCTATTCTGTGATTCCTCCCAGCTGCGATATCCTATTCTCCCTCCAAAATTTTCTGTTCTAAGAATCCTCCCATCTGTTCCAAGGGTCCTTCCATTTCTGATAGTCATGTCCTAAGTGCCTTCCCAGCTCCGACATTCTGTGTGTTAAATTCTGCTCCCTACTGATCCCCCAGCTCCGACATTCTGTGTTCTGAGGGTTCTCTCATCCCTGATGTTCATGTTCTAAAGCTCCTCCAAGCTCTGATATTAAGAATACATTGTGTATTCTCAAACTTTTTCCACTCTCAGCCCCTTTTCACCCAAGAAATTTTTGTACAACTCAAATAATATAGGTAACATAAAATGGGCATATGAATCAATATTTATTGATAATATATCATAAAGAAATTTACTTTGAAACAGTTTTTTGGGATATATATGATTTTGCCATTTATTAAATTAGCAAATTTGCATACTAATAGGATGGATGTGCTTTGCTTTTTTTACACAAAGAATTAAATCTTGGGAAATTATTTGATACTTTTTATTGTTGCCATATTTTTCTTGACCCCCACATTCTGAATTGTCTCATGAGATCACAACCCAGAGTTTAAGAAGCTTTGTTCTAAGGGCCCAGCTGTGATATTAGTAGTTTTATGGAGAATAATTGCTCAGGGTAAATAAAACTGTCTCCAGTGTTGTCCCTTCCCCCTGGAGCTCATGTGATTGGCAGACCAGCTCCTGCTAAGGGCATTAGCCGATGGAGTTTGGATTGGACAGAAACCACAATTGTTCTCACCCTCTGCTGTTCTCACCCCCCAGGTATGACGCTGGCCGAGATGGCTTCATTGACCTGATGGAGCTGAAGCTCATGATGGAGAAACTTGAAGCTCCTCAGACACATCTGGGTCTGAAAAACATGATCAAAGAAGTAGATGAGGATCTTGACAACAAGCTGAGTTTCCGGGAGGTAGGGAGCCGAGGCCGCCATCACCATTGATGGTGATGCTGAACATGGGAGATACAAAAGGGAGTCGGGAAAAGTAGAATCCCCTTTCAAAATAGAGGCCTGGGGGTACCTCAAAATACCTGGGCCTCAGACCTCCTTGGGTTTCCCAAAAGCAGGCCTCACATAATGAAGCCTCCGGGAGAGGGGACCCTCATTCTTGTCCTTCAATTAACTCACCACTAAAATGGACTGATAACTTGGCTGGCTCTGCAGGTTCCAGAGTTTGAGAAATGTCTTACTTGCCTATACTGTAAACTTCCTAGGAGGTGGTAAGCTTGTCATAGTCGGACTGATCTGGTAAATCAGAATATTAATATTCTCTCTCGATCCAGGACAAAGTATCCAGATATAAGCAGTTAGGGATTTGATTCATTCATTCAACAAGTATCCCTGTGCCCAACCTTGGTGACTTAGTGTATGTAGTGCTAAATCTGGACTCAAGAAGACTTGGATTCAAATCCCACCTCCCATAGCTGACCCTGTTGAAGCTAAGCTTGTTAGCCTCTCTGGGCCTCAGAGTTCTACTCTGTAGAACAAGGAGCTTAGGCTAGAGGATTTCTGGGGTCTCTTATAGGCCTAGAATCTATGATCCTGTAAACTTGAAATTCAGGACTGGGAGGGCCCTTAGAACCCAGGATGTCAGAGCTGGGAGGGGCCTTAGAACCCAGGAGGTCAGAGCCGAGAGGGCCCTTAGAACCCAGGATGTCAGAGCCAGGAGGGCCCTTAGAACCCAGGAGATCAGAGCTGGGAGGGCCCTTAGAACCCAGGAGGTCAGAGCTGGGAGGGCCCTTAGAACCCAGGAGGTCAGAGCTGGGAGGGCCCTTAGAACATGGGATGTCGGAGTTAGAAGATATCTTAAAATTTATGTAGTCTCATCCTCTCACTTTACAAGTATGGAAACTGAGATCTGCAGAGCAGTGTTCAAAGTCACGTACCTTTGTGAGTAGTTAGTAGTCACTAACCCACGCCTCTGAGGGAGATTCCCAGACTCCAGCGATTCCCACCTTCAAACCTGATGAGTTCTCCATGCTGACGGGTTGCTGGGCTGATGGGAGGGGACCATGATCCCAAGACCTTTACATGGTTTCCTCATGACCCAGGTTTCCTTCTTTTCTTGCAGTTCCTCCTGATTTTCCGAAAGTCGGCAGCAGGGGAGCTGCAGGAGGACAGCGGTCTTCATGTTCTCGCCCAGCGCTCCGAAATCGATGTCTCGACGGAGGGCGTTAAAGGAGCCAAGAACTTTTTCGAGGCCAAAGTAAGGAATCTTGGTTTTTGAAGCTCGGTGCTCCCAGTGGAGCTCTGTGGCTTTCTTCATGGGCTAGGAAGGCAGGAGGGCTTTCTCACCTGGCCTTGCGGTCTGAGGCAGCAGAACCAGACCCATCATAATGCAGAAGACACTAAAATCCCCTAATTTTAGACCCCCAGAACAAGCTGTGCAGCCTTTCTTCCATCTCTTCCCCTCTCCTTTGGCCTCCAACACAGTTAAGTGAATTCCTTCCCCACATGCTCCCATTTCTATCACCTTTTGCCAAGTCCCTCACCCCAGTCATATAAACATAGTTTTATCCCTCCTGTGCCCCCCCCCCACTCACTGTCATGAAAAGTGGGTTTTCTTTGGAATCAGGGTCCCTGGATCTGAATCAAGGCTCTTCAGTTTGCTAATTTTGTGATCTTTAAAAAGTCACATCTTCACTCAAAGCCCTGGGACTCCGGCAGTCAATAAGCACCTACTGTGTGCTAGGTATTTTACTAACCACTGAGGATACAAAGAAAAGGAAAAAAAAAACAGCCCCTGCCCTCAAGAAGTTTACAATCTAATGGGAGAAAAACAACAAATTAATAGGAAATAGTTAAAAGAAAAGAAGGCACCAAAAGAGGGATTGGGAAGGGCTTCTTGTGAAAGAGATGAATTGAGCTGAAATTTGAAGGAAGGTAGAGAAACTGGAAGGCAGAGGTGAGAAAGGAGAGGAGCCTTGGTGTGAGGAACAACCAGAGGAAATGCCCAGAGATGGAACGTCCTGTTTGAGCAAAAGTGCCATTGGATCTCAGAGTATAGAGTTGAGGAGTAAGGTGTAAAAAGACTGGAAAAGTAGGAGAGGGCTAGGTTATAAAGGGATTTAAATGTCAAACAGAGTATTTTGTATTTGATTCTGAGAGATACTGCAGTTTATTGAGTAGGTGGCTGTCACAACCAGACCTGAATTTTAATATTACAGAAGGGGAAACAAAGGCTCATCAAAGTAAAGGCACTCTTCCAGGGTCACACAGCTAGCTAAGTGTAAGAGTGATGATTTGAACCCTGATCTCTTCTAACTCCAAATATTCTTTCTACTGTATATGATAGTGATGGATGGATGGATGGAGAGATAGATAATTAGATACATCAGCAGAAATTTAAATAGAAAGACAGAAGGATGAATAGATAGATTGACAGAAGGATAGAGACAAAGAAAGGAGTGGATAGATGAATGAATAAACTAGAGACAGAGAGAAAGGAGATGGATAGAAGGATGATAAACTAGATAAACAGAAGAATGAATAGATGAATATGGGGGAGAGAGGAGAGGGATGAATGGATAGATGAGTGGGTAAACTAGATAAGTAAACAGAAGGATGAATGGATGGCTAAAAAGAAATGAGGGGCCAAATGGATAAATGAATGAGCTAGATAAATATATAGAAGAATGAATGGATAGATAGAAAGAAATGGATGGTTCAATGAATGGATGAACTAAGTAAATAAACAGAAGGATGAATGGATAGAGGGGGAAAGACAGAGAGAAGGTAGATGGTTAGAGACAGAAAAGGACAGAGAGAGGCAGAAGGCTAGAAGAGATAGAAAAAGACAGATGAATGGATAAACTAGATAGATAAGAGAAGGATAAATGGATAGATGAGAGAAAAAGGGATGGATAGATTGATGAATGGATAAACTACAGAGAGATGGATGAACAGATAAACTAGACAGATAAAAGAAGAATGAATGGATAGATGGGGAGAGAGAGAGGGCTGGATGGACATATTAATGGATCAATGAATGGAAAAATTAGATAAACAGAAGGATGAATGGATAGATAGAGGGGGAGGGACAGAGATAGGCAGAAGACATAGAAAAAGACAGAGTTAGATAGAAGAATGAATGAAGGCTCTGTGCTAAATGCTGGGGAAAACAAGCAAGACGGTCTGTACCTTCACAATTATATTCTGATGGAAGAGTCCAACCTATAAGAGGAACTGGAAAATGGGAAAGAGGAAAGAGATAAAAAGAGCAAAGAGGAAGGAGTTTCTGGAGGGTGGGAAGGCCAGAAGGTAGTCCCCCACACTCCCCTCCTTTTCTCCTGGTGGCCCAACCCTGACTCCCTTGTTCCCTTGTACTTCTAGGTCCAAGCAATCAATGTCTCCAGCAAGTTCGAGGAGGAGATTAAAGCTGAGCAGGAGGAACGCAAACGACAGGCCGAGGAGCAGAAACAAAGAAAAGCCGCCTTCAAGGAGCTTCAGTCGGCCTTCAAGCAGTGAGGAGGGGGCAGGGCGGGGCCCAGCCAGCCCCTCTTGGCCCCTGCCCCATGGAGGCTCCAAGGAAAGGCCGAGTAGCTCATGGTTGAACGGACCAATTCTTAAGAGCTGTTGCCTGTGAATGATGAGCCCACCTGGGCCTTAACCCAGCCTCCCAGTTCCTGCCTGTTTGCTCTTCCCGTGTTCCCCTAACAATACGGCCATCACCACCGGCTTCCTCTGGCAACTCTGCCCACTCCAGGAAACCCCTTTCAGATATAATCCTGTATCTAGGCCCTTAGGACTCCCCTGTAGCCCCCAGTGCACGGGCTTCTCCATTGAGTAGAAGAACATGCCCTTTTAGAGCAGTTGCAGGCACAGACCCCTTCCCCTTTCTCTCTGTTCTCCCACCCCCTTCCTTCCTTCTCCTTTGCCCTCATCTTCCTCCTCCGCCAACCCCTGCCAGCTCTGCCAGCCCCACAAGGAACCCTCAGGGCTCAAAACAGGTCATCAGCCCCGTGCTCTGGAGCCAGTTACCACCTCTTATCATGTAAGAAAGGGGAAAAGCAATCCTTTACCACAAGTCAGAGAGCAGAGAGGGGCAGCCTAGATAGATGAAACATAAAATCAGCGCACTAAAACTGAAAGGGACTTCAAAGGTCATCTAGTCAGATCCCTTCAATCCCATTTTGCAGATGGAAAAACTGAGGCCTAAGGAAAGCTGTCACTTTCCCAAGGGGCAGCTTAGATAGATGAAACATAAGCCCTAGAGCTGAAAGGGACTTCAAAGGGCATCTAGTCAGATCTCTCCAACCCCATTTTGCAAATGGGAAAACAGAGGGCCAAGGAAAACTGTTACTTTCCCAAGGTCTCCCCATCATTCCTTGCCCCCCCCCCCCGGATCTGGCAAGAAAGCCTGGAAGTCCCATGATAATAGTTCAGTAGTACAAGGACATCCCACCATGTATCTAAATTCTAACGCCTCATGTTCAGACTGGGTTGAGGTAGGTAGGGGAGCAGTTGTACCCCTCTTGCCTCATTAGGCCCACTGTCATCCCATAAGATGGGATGTCCAAGGCACAAGTGGGCCTAGTGGGGCAAAAACACCCAACTCCAAGGGCCTCAGTGGGGCACAACAATGCTGGAGGGTTTAATAAACAAAGAATGGGAAAATTGTGGGGTAGGAAGGGAGAGAAAAAATACAACTATCGGACTTCTCCAGGCAGCATCCAAAAAGTGCTTTTAGGTGTATTTGCATGCACTGTGACATTGAAGAGCCAAAGGGTCTGCTTTAGCCCCTGGGTTCTGCCCTTTCTCCTTTCACAGTTCAGACCCATTCATTCGTCATTCTCTCCATTCACACAAATGTGTGGTGCGGTGTCCGACTGGACATTATTCACTGTCTTGCCAGGTTGATTTTGGTGATCAAGACAAGTCTTATTGTGTGCACCAGGCTAGGGAAGCATGAGAGCCCCTGGCCTGGCTCCTCTGTGACCTCCCCCCCAACCTCACGGCCTGAGCGACAGCCAGTGGTGGCCTTGCTTCCCAAGATGTTGTGTTTTCTGTCAATGTGATTTCTTAATGCTGTGATCGGTCGTCAGTCGCCCAGCCAAAACACAAACCAACCCGCTCTGCCACTGAAGTTATGCAACCTCTCTGTGTCTCTCGTGACAATGTCACTGCTTTCTAGACTCAATACCCTTTATTTTAGTAACTCAGAAGATCATACTAAGCTCACTGTTGAACTTTCAGAGGTTTTATTTTGGTATAAATAATCTGCAGAAATCAGAGATACTAATGAAGCAGCAACGGGAATCCCCGGTGGTGTTTCCTTAGGAAATGTCTTTGTACAGATGACTATAAATTTTTTTTTTTTGCTTTTGGGTTTGTCCCCCCCCCTTTAAAAAAAAAAAAAACTTCATTCAGTGGAAGTTATTTTTTTTAACTAAAATACAATAAAAACCATTCTATATTTTTATGTGTGTGGTGTCTTTGGTGCTTGGGGGGATGTAATTGTGGAAGAGGAGATTAGAGTTGGGGGAGGTTTCAGAGGCAAGACAGTTATTAGTATAGGGGAAAAAAGAATGGAAACCTGGGGTGGCAAGGGGAGAGTGGTCAGGGTCCCTTACTTAGCCACCTATAATGTGTGGCTTCAGAGGCATAAAATCTTAGAGAATATCAGAGCTGAAAGGGCATTTAGGAAACATGTTAAAACAGTTAAGGACTTTAGAACGTAAAATGGAGGACTTGGAAAAGTTCTAAGAACACAATGTCAGAATGACAGGAACATTAAAGATCATCTATTTCAGCCATTCTCAATTTTTTTTATTCCATTATATTTGTTCAATCATATCTGACTTTATGACTCAATTTGGGGTTTTCTTGGCAAAGTCACTGGATTTAGTATTTCTTTAGCTCATTTTTGGTTCTTTCTCTAGCTCATTTTATAGATGAGGAAACTAAATAGGATAAAGTGACTTGCCCAGACTCACAAAGGTAGTAAGTGTCTGAATTGGCATTTGATCTCTGGAAGATAAGTCTTATTGACCTTTAGCCCAGCACTCTATCTACTAAGTCACCTAGATGGCCTTTATGCTATTAAAAATTATTGAGAATACCAAAAAGCTATTGTTTATGTGGGTTATCTAGAGATATTTAACATATTAGAAATTAAAATGATTTTCCTAAATTTAAAAATAAAAAAAACGGTTACATTTTATACTTTTTAAATTACTTCCAAAGCAACCAGAACCAGAGTCCAGCTTTGAGAATGCTAATTTAATTCATCTCTCTTATCATGCAAATGAGGAAACGCTCTCAAAGACATAAAAGTCACCTGCCTGAGGTGTCTCACACCATTTCATTTTCTGGATGGGAATGCTAGGAAAATGTAGAGTGAGCCAGCGGGGCAATGATGGAAAGCTGCTTGGAGAGGGAGTTATTCCTGCTCCAAAGGGTCAAAGATGGGCATCTAAGCTGGAAAGGGGCATTGGGCAGGGGCACAGACAAAATGGCCTGGATAAGATGTACCGAGGTCGGTATCCTTGGCTTCCCAAGCCAAACCCCACCAGACTCAAGTCTATGATCATACTCTTCTCTGACCCCATCCCTCCCCATCAGTTTTCAGGGATCCTTAATTGAGTCCCCCCAAAAGCACTTCATTTCCTCATGTCTCCAGCAGCCGAGCATTAGAAGGGTCCCCCTGAACTCTTTGAATATCATTGGAAAATGACTGAAAAATGGCGCCGGGGAAAGCAAGAACAGGCCAGCAAAGAGCCTGGCATTTAACTGGGCACTGCTGCCACCTGGTGGAAATCAGCAAAACCACAAGCAGGGAACTGCACCAGGCTAGGCTAGCTCCACCCTCCATCCACCTCCCACACTGCAATGATAGCTTTAGTTGGAGCCCATTAAGGTCCACAAAGCACTTTTCGCCTTATCTCATTTCAGCAAATACTTATTAAAGTCCTACTATGTGCCAGGTACTATACTAAGTCTTGGGAGGTACAAAAATGTCACTCCCATTTTACAGGTGGATAAGTGACTTGTGTTAGAGTCACAGAGTAAGACTGAGACAGGATTCAAATGCAGATCTTCCTGATTCCCCTGCCTAACTGTCTCAATATAAGCAGGGAAGGTTATGGCCAAAATGAGGAGGAACCTCCATCTGAAGGTCTCTCCTCTGTAGGTTTCGTGGAAGTGATGAGGTCCTAAGCAAAATTAAAGAATTGATTCCTGGGGCAAGCAGATGGAAGGCTCTGATAGAAATCAGTTTTGCTCCATGGTCCCACCCACTAGGGAGGTCCTCCATCTGAAATCCAAGTCATATCAAACTCCTGAGACCGGCCCTCTGTAGAAATCCCAAACATGACCCTGAGGTTAAATTTTTCCCTATAAAATCTACTTGTGGATCATCCCAGTGCTGCTGCCTTCCTTGGGGTCAGCCCACCACTACCCTCTGAGTCTAGTGTCCTTCTCCTTCCCCTTCCCCCACGCCACATGGTATCTCCCCAAATCCACTATGCTTCCCTATCCCACTTCTCCCCCTTGCAGATAACTAACTCTTTGGGGTGCTAAGTCCCTTTCAGCATTTAGCCTGCCAGCCCAAGGGCATGCCCCATTCTCATGGGGTGCTCCCTTTCTACTGAAGAACTGGTCTTTCACAGGCTCCCCCTTCTATACCATTCCTTGTGTCTATTGTGTTTTAATTTTTCTGTAACCATTTAATCTGTAACCTGTAATTGGCCAGAACTCTGTACTTGGACAAGAATTCTTACAACAAGGTGTTAACTTAGTGGAATTGATGAGATGAGGGTTCTCTAGTTTAACCTGGTGATTAATAGTTCTCTAGTTCAGTATGACTGAATTAATCTTTCAACAAATAATGGCTCCCTAGTGATATAATGATTGGTTTATACTCAGTATTCTGTAATGATGTAATTGTAATTGAGTATTTAAGAGGTCAGAGTCAGACCTAGAGAAGGCTCAGAGACAGACTCGGAGAAGACAGAGGACTGGAGGCTGGAGCTCAAGGGCTCGGAGCCAAGGAGAGACATTCCATCTTCATCAGCCTCAACATGGCTGGCCTGTCCCCTTGCTCCCCCCACTGAGACCAAGGCCTCCAGAAAGCCAGCCCAGGCCCCAATCAAGAAGGCAGACTGTGAAGGAGACAATAAAGAATTTGGACTTTATCCCTGGCTATTCACATGATGATTACTCAGCTGAAACGAAGGCTGGTCCAAGGCTCCAGAAAACCAACCAGAGCACTACAGTAACCTATTCCTCTAAATAAATTTACCTTTTTTTTTTTTTAAATAGCTTTTTATTTACAAGATATATGCTTGGGTAATTTTTCAGCATTGACCCTTGCAAAACCTTCTATTCCAACTTTTCCCCTTCTTCCTCTCCACCCCCTCCCCCATATGGCAGGTAGTCCTATACATGTTAAATATGTTAAAGTATATGTTAAATACAATGTATGTATATATATATCCATACAGTTATTTTGTTGCACAAGAAAAATCAGACTTATAAATAAGGTAAAAATAACCTAAGAAGGAAATCAAAAATGCAGGTGGACAAAAACAGAGGGAGTGGAAATGCTATGTTGCGGTTCACACTCATTTCCCAGAGTTCTTTCGATGGGCGTAGCTGGTTCTCTTCATTATTGAACAAATGGAACTGATTTGGTTCATCTCATTATTGAAGAGAGCCACGTCCATCAGAATTGATCATCATATAGTATTGTTGTTAAAGTATATAATGATCTCCTGGCCCTGCTCATTTCACTCAGCATTGGTTCATGTAAGTCTCTCCAGGCTTTTCTGAAATCATCCTGCTGGTCATTTCTTACCAAACAATAATATTCCATAACATTCATATACCACAATTTATTCAGCCATTCTCCAGATGATGGGCATCCACTCAGTTTCCAGTTTCTGGTCACTACATAAAGGGTTGCCACAAACATTAATGAATCTACCTTTTGCCAAAGAGAAGGGCTATCGTGAACTCATGACAGAACCCCAACTTTTGGTACCTGCCATTATTTGGTGCCAAAGCCCACATCATAGATCACATCAGAAGCTTGGGAAGTGAAACGGTCAAAAAGTTTGGCTTGAGACCTGCTTCTGACCCTAGCAGAGTGATTCTGAGAAAGTCTCAATTGCTTTAAGCCCCAATTTCATAATCAATAAAAAAGACAATAACACTTCCAGGGATACCTCCCCACACCATAGAAGATGAAAATCTTAAAGCATTAAAGACATAGGAGCTAATCTGTAAGCATTTATTAAGTGCTTACAATATCACTAAAATATAATACAAAGCCCCAAACCAAAATAGTCCCTTATCTTCCGGATGCTTATACAATCTGAACACAGGCAAATATGTGGAATATTCAAAATAAATACATATTGATAATAATAAATGTCAAAGAGAGATCCCTAACAACTGACAGGGAAGAGAGGGTCAGGAAAAGGAATAAAGTTTTGTTGAGACTGAGAAAGGAGGACCCCAAAAATCCCAGACTAGTGACACGAAGTGTCTCAAAAGAATTTACAGGCTTGAACCCATTTCCTAATCAAGGGCAAAGTTTATTGAAAGCAATGTAAAGTCATTACTGAGCGGACTAAATTCTAAGAGAATCCAGTAAGGAAACTGAAGCAAGATGATACACTTATACCTCTTTCAATCATAGATTTATTAATTCTATAGCCCAAGGCTAAGGCTAGGGAGTAATTTCCAGATGAATTGAGAGTGGTTTTATTCACTACTGTCTCAGGAGTTTGATCTGTGAGAGTTTCCTAAAGCCAGAAGCTCTGGCCAAGGAGTAATCAGAATCTGACAGATTGGGCTTGAAAGTTTCCTGAGGCAGATTCCAAAACCAGGAGCCCCAGGGCCACTGACCCCTTAGAACAGAAGCCGCCAGGCCAGGGGATCCCAAAATCATATTAGGTCATTTTCATTTAATCTGTGCTTTGAGAGAAATGAAGAATTCTACAGTGGGAAGATGGAAAGAAAGTGCACAATGCAGGTATGAGGCACAGGGCAAAGTCACAGAGCTAAGAGATAGGACCTTGGATATAGCCTTTTTATATAGGAAATAACTAGGTTTTTTGACCTCCTTTGTTCAGGGAGAAGGTCTAGAGGTGATATGAAATGCTACAAAGATATCTGGGAGCCAGATTAGTCATATTTGGGGTTTTTGAATACTAGATTTATGTGGTGTAGCTCCTAGGAAGGAAATAGCAATAACCTTAAAGTGACATGGCCTTAGGAGTACTGTAGTACCACAAACAAACTGGCTGTCAGATAACAATCTGTTGGTCAGTAATAAAGTTTCTGGGAATTCAATGATAGGCTGCAACTCCATCTCTAAACCCTAGAATTCAACAGTCCTCAACTGCACCTCCACTACTCCTCATTTCTAACCTCTAAGCCATAAAATTAGTATCTAAGTGACTTTCTTTCTTTTTCCTATAAATTTATCTTCTTGCTCCTTGGTTCTGTTCTTTTTGGAACTTAGCCCTCCATTAGCAGCATAATAAATCTTTGCCTTTAACTTGGAAACAAACTGAGTTTGTAAATTCTTTCACCATACCCGGACAACAACCTGGGGACCCTAACATTGTTGGGGTGTCTTCCACCTCTGCAGGCTGAGGGTCACATTGTGGGACAATGATCCTTGCCCAAATTAAAATCAGACTCTCAAGATTAAAAAAAAAAAAAAAAAAAAAAAAAAAAAAAAAAGCAAAAAGGGATTTGTAACAATCTCAGGAGAAAGGGCAACTCCCAACAGACAACATATCAGTAGAGGAGTAGAAAGCACAATCTGCAAAGCACAAGATTACATAGACCTTAAATGCAGAAGCTTCCATCTACCCTGACCTTTTCTCCCAGGAGTCCAGGCTTACACTCTAAACGTGTAAATCTATGCCAGAATCAAAAGAGTAAATAACAAATTCTTAATTCAAATTTCCTCACAGAACTGCTACACAAGCAGATATTCTTGGATGAGAGAATTCTGTTATCTGAATTCCCAAAGCCATCATCACCTTTAAAAGAAGTGTTGAGGTGTGAAAAATAAGGGCTGAGAGATTCCCTGACAGCAATGGGGTTCCCTGGCCAGTCACAGGCTTTGTGAAAGAATTTGCAAACCCAAATGAAAGAGGTGAGGTTTATGGCAAAAAATGGGTTTATTATACTGAGAAAAAAATATCTTCATCAGCTGGCAAACTCCTGTTAGGATTATTTGCAAAGGGTTAGGCACACAGCATTTACTTATATTGGGGTTTTTTGGCCCAGAGCTGGGGACCTTTAAATATAGGGTGGTGATTATGCCCCTGGCCAAGATCTCCAATTGAATCATAGATAGAGATTACTTATTTGGGAATTTCTCCTATAAACAGGAGGGTAGAACCCCTCCTAAAGGCTGGGAGGGGTTTCAATTCAAGGCCTTTCCCGGCCTTCCTCCCCCCAAAAAATCAGGGGGATAGTTTACATCAGAAGTACATAAATGAGAATTAAGAGATGGAGAGAAATAGGAGGAGAAATGTTTATCCAAGACAATCGAACACCTGCAGTTGTTTAGCTACAGCTCAACTTATTGCAAAGTCTCAAGTCATAAATCAGGCATAGTTCAAGGCCACATTCCTATAAGAGGTCTTCACTCAATTTATCCCATTCAGTCATCATCCATGAGGGGAATAATCACCCTCTATTGAGGCCAAAAAAACCCCAATATAATTAAAACATCTTTAACATTTTTATTCCTCTTCTTATGTGCCAGGCTCTGTGCCAAGGGCTTTACAAATATTGTTGAGATTCAAAAGGAGACCCCAAAATATTGGGGTTGCAGACTGATATCATGAGGTGTCTCAAAAGAATTTGCAGACTTGGATCCATCTCCTAGTCAAGGGGCAAAGTTTATTATAATTGTAACATCAATTGAAGCGGACTAAGTTCCAAAAGAATTTAGCAAAGAACCAGCAGCAAGAAGATAAATTTATAGGAAAGGACAGAGAGATCTGATTCTTCATGTCTCGGATATGCTAATTTTATGGCTTAGAGGTAGAACTGAGGAGTGGTCTGGTATGTACATCAACATTTGTCTCAGAAAACCTGTTATCACTGACCAACAGATTGTTATCTGGTAGTCTGCAAAGTTTGTAGGACTATACTACAGTATTCCTGAGTAGGGTCATTGACAAACAGATTGTTAGACAAAAGCACTCCAAAGGACAGGGGCCTCAGAATTATTGTTATATTTCTCCTAGAAGCTGCAGCCTATCAAGATGATCTTATTTGATCTTCATAATAACCCTGGGAGATAGATACTACAATTATCCCCATTTTATAGATGAGGAAACTGAGGCAAACAGGTTAAATAACTTTCCCGGGACCATATAGCTGCTGAGTGTCTGAGATCGGATTTTAACTGAGGTCTTCCTGATGTCCCTATCCACTATGTCTTCTGTCTGTCCTTTTAAAAACAGTCCTGTAGACAGCTTTCCTTTTAAGGAAACTCATTTACAAAAGAATTACTTGATTTTTCCAGTATTAAAAAGGATGGATCAAAACTGATAGTTAATTATGTATAAGGCACTGGTGACAGAAAAACAAAAAACTAACTAGCTCCTGCCTTCAAGAAGCTTCCATTTACCTGTGGGGAACACAACCCATGCACAGAGAAGTGAATAAAGAACATTTGGAGGAAATTTCTCTCCCAAGATCTTTTTTTTCTTTTTAAATTAAAATTTTAAACACTTCTAGAGAAGCACAACTGTAATGTCAGAATTTAGAATTTCATCTATTCCTAAACCGAGACATAAAGGGGGAAATGTCTTTTCCATTGTCATACTGTTAGTAAATGGAAGAGTCTAGATTTGAACTCAGGATTTCCCAACCAGAGGTTTTGCTTCTGAGAGTTTAGCCTTGGATGCCTAGGGAGGGGGAAGGAGAGCCTGGTCAGGACAAACTTGGTCCCCTCTGTTCTGATCCTCCCCGAAGATGCTGCCTGAGCAGTTCTTGGGTATGTGGGATGCTCGTGGAACCCAAGGTGATCCTACCTAGTGGAGACACTGGGTGCCAGTTATGTGAGGAGGCTCAGATGCTGCTGCATCTCACCCTGGGTTTGAGAATCCAGCACCTGCCCCTCATTCCCAGTGCATATCATGCCTGAGAATGCAGCACCTGCCCCTCATTCCCCATGCGCAGCATGTCTGCCAAGAAGACCTGGCAAGCCCAAAGGGAAGGCAAGGAAAAAAAGGGAAAACAGAGAATCCCAGCAGTTAGGAGCTAAAGGAGGTAAATTCAATTAGGGTTAATTCTACAATATTTACCAAGTGCCTGCTGTGCATAATTCTATTCCCCACACCTCAAATGCCCTCTCTTCTCAATTCTATCTCGGAGAACCTCTCACTTCTTCTGTACAGGGCTGAGTCACTTTCTCCTACAGGAAGCCCTTCCTGATTCCATACCTGCTGCTTAATTCTTGGATGACTTTGGTCAAATCATTTCAAATCTGTAGGGCTCATCACTAAGATGAGAGGCTTGAATTAATGACCTCTGAGGCTCTAGATTAATGAATTGCTTATGCCCTCCCTTCCTAACTACTTCTTATTCATTCTGTATATATCTATACTTGTTTTCCCTACTAAAATGGAAGCCCCTTGAGGGCAGGGGCAATTTCAATCTTGATCCAGTGTCTAATCCAATGATAAGCACACAATAGGTCCTTAATAAATGCTTATTAATTAAATGATTGATTGCAAGGCCTTATACTAGGTGGGAAAGGGTCCTGGAAGGAAGGAAGGAAGGAAGGAAGGAAGGAAGGAAGGAAGGAAGGAAGGAAGGAAGAAAGGAAGGAAGGAAGGAAGAGAAAAATTTACCTTATGAGCCTGGTAGGATAAGGAGAGGAAGTAACATACCTGAATGAATACCTACCCACTTCCCCAGCCACCAGTTTTAGTTCTTTTTTTGCTAAGCATTATATCTTTTCATTAATTTTCTTTTTAAAATAAGGAACATTTGTTTTCTCTTTCTCCCAACTTTTCCCCTGTTGAGAAAAAAAAAACCAAATCTTGTAACAATCATGAGTAGTCAAGCTAAACAAAATCCAAAAATCCATAGCCACAAATATATGTATCATTCTGCACTCTGAGTTCACCACTTCACTGTCAAGAGAGTAGCCTACTATGATCACCATTGGTCCTTTGGAATCATGTTTGGTCATTATGTTGATCAGAATTCTTTTATCTTTTATTGTTGTTTTCACAATGTTGTCCCTATTATATAAAGCGTTCTCCTAATTCTCCTCCCTTCGCTTCAAATAAGTCTTTCCAGGTTTTTCTGAAATGGTCCTTTTTATTCATTTTTATGGGGCAATAGTATCCCTTTACATTTATATCCCATGTTTTTGTTCAACCACTCCCCAGCTGTTGGGTACCCCTATATTTTCTAGTTCTTTGCCACCTCAAAAAAATTGCCACAAATATTTTTGTACATTTAAATTCTCTTCCTTGTTTTCTTTGGGATATACACTTAATAACATTTTCCCTTGGTCAAAGGGCATTTTAATAACTTTAGGGGCATAGTATCAAATTCTAGCTCTTAATCAGCCTTCACCTGATCTATTTCTCAGCCTCATCAACCCTCTGGGGATCTTGGGAAAATACTGACAAAGGCATCAAAAAGTCACCTGTTTCCTGACCCTAGTTCTCAGTACACAAGCTATGACTCTCACCCAGTTATTACTAAAACCCCCCCATACCATTGCATTGGCCAAGTTTTCCCCACTCTCCTTTCTTCCCATTCCATTTCCCTTTTTTTCTTCTCCCTTTTCTTTTTCTCTACTCATTCTTCATCCTGCTTTCAGAGTAATCTTTCTTCCATATATATAAACAGGATATGTTAAAGCTCAGAATTAATTCTAGCTGAAAAAGAAACTAAAGACATAAATGAGGTTATTTGCTTTTTTATCTATAGTGGAGGTAAAAGAGGATCTCTGTGAAAAAAAATAAGAAAAGGTTGAATTGGAATTGAAATGGAAAAGGTTGAATTATAGAAAAAAAAAACCTTTTTAAACTTTTGTTTCCATTTTCTCTGCCAAAAGGGGTGGTATTTGGACAAGTCAGGACAAAACAAAAGTGGCTAACTGACAAGTCTACACTTAGAGAGAAAAAAAGCAGCAACAATCTGCTCATGATGAGCTTAAGTTACCAGATCAGTTCTGAATAAACTACATTCTAGAATCCTGAAAGAAGAGGAAAATATGATTACTGATCTGTCAGAGTTCTCTAAAAATCATAAAGAATAAAAGCAGTACAACAGAACTAAAGGAAGTAAAATGCCCCCATTTTCAAAAAAGAGAAAAAAAATAGCCTTCCAATTACAGACCAATGAGCATGATTTTTATTCCTTTCAAAAATTCTGGAGTATATTATTAAAGCAGTGAGATTATTAAAGAAATGGTTAGTGAGCATCTGAGAAAAGGAAGCAATGATCACAAAGAAACATTCTCAAGCACAGATCACCTCAGATGAATGTCATTTTCTCTTTTGGTAGGAATATTCTATTGGTAAATAAGGGAAACTAGATAGAGTTTATCTAAATTTTAGCAAAGCAGTTGAGAAAATTTTTCATATTATTTACATGATATGGGTTGGATCCCAGCTTCTTAAATTATGGGTCATAAAATTATTTATCATCAGTAAATGTATGATTTGTGTGCCTATTTTATTTATCTCTATACCTGGGGTCATGTAAAACTTTCTCAGGCAAAAAGAGCTGATGAGTAGAATAAGTTTAAGAAGCTCTGGGCTCAATGATACAGAATTGTTGAATGGCCAGACTCAAAAAGTAGTGATCAATTCTTCAATGTCCTCTTGGAAGAAGTTATTTCATAAAACTTCCCTAGAGATCTATGCTTGGACCAGTGGTATTTAACAATTTTATCAATGAGTAGGCAGAGGAACAGATAAGAGTGTTTTATTGGTTTTTAGATTTTCCAAAAGCTCAAATAAATATAAATCCTTGGCTGACTAACAGAATTTTTAAAATCTCGACAAGTGAAAGTTTGGGGTTGAATCTAATAAGATAATTAATACATATAAATGTAAATTATTGTACTTGGATTCAATTTGATCAATTTCACAAGTGCAAAGTCTGTTTAAGTTGGGGATAAAGTTACCTAGGCAATAATCTGGAAATGATTTGGGAGATTTAAGTGGATTATAAACTCAATAAAAGGCAACACTCCAATGTAGTAACAAAAAAAAAAAACAAAAAAAAAAAAAACAGTAATGAGAGCTTGAGAAGGAGAGAGAGCATTCTTAACAAGGAAAGCAAGTAAATTTGTTGATGTAAGGGAAAATTTCTTGATATTTCAAGCTATACAAAGGTGAATGGACTAGGATTAGGAAGTGACTCCTGACCATTTATCAGGTTTGTTTTAGTAGGAATTCTTTCTGGGAGGAAAAGGGAAGGACTGGAGAGTCACTGGGGTCTTTTCAACTCTGAAATTCTATAGTTTTATCATGGTCATGTTGGATTTACCAGTCAAATGACATCAAGACTGTGTTCAGTTCTAGGGGCTACATCTTAGGAAAGACATCATTAATAAGCTGATAAGAAAGGTACTGAACTCAGAAAAGATTATTAAGGGAAGAAAATTTGAAAAAGGAGAGCAGCCAGGATGATGAAAAGGACTCAAGATTATGCCAATGAGACGTGTTTGAAGAAACTAGAGGTGATTAGCCTGAAGAAGGGAAGATTTCTGAGAGAAATCATGGCTGTCTTTAAATATTTGAAGAACTACCATATGGAACAGGAATTAGTCCCAAATAGCAGAGCTAGGAGCAGCAATAAGGAGTGGAATGGTCAGGGAAACTGCAGAGAAAAAAATGTAGGCTTGATGTAAAAAATGACTAAAAATTCTAACTTTCCTAAAATGGAATGGACTGCCTGAGGAGCTAGTAAGTTCCCCATTAATGAAGATCTTCAAGCAAAGGCCGGATGAACATTTATTAGGCATAATGTGGAAAGGTCTCTTGGTCATATACAGGCTAGAGTAAGTAGTAGTTTTAAATCACATCTAAACCCAGTTCCCTCTCCAGCAGCATTTGGGGTTTTGTTCGTTTGTATTTGTGTCTGAGTGCCTGATACATTTAGTTTGATCATGTTTCCATTATGTCTGGGTTTGAGGTTTTCTTGGGAGTGAGACTGATTTGCCATTTCCTTCTCCAGCTCATTTTACAGATGAGAAAACTGAGCCGAACCAGATAAAGTGACTAGCCCAGGGTCACACAGCTAGGAAGTATCTGAGGCAGGAGTTGAACTTAAGAAAAATGAATCTTTCTGACTCAAGGCTTGACACTATTCACAGAATGACCCACCTGATCCCAGAGATAATTAATAATTTTTTACTGTTTGATGAAGTAATCACAGCTATAGTGTTGAAAGGACCTCAAGTCATATAGTCCAACTTCTTATTTTACTAAGAAGGAAGTTAAGGGATAAGGATATGACTTAACTAAAATCACACAAGTACTAATCATTAGAGGTACGATTTGAACCCAGGACCTCTACTTTCAGTCAACACTCTTTCCACTATACTACTTTTGATGGGATCATGTATCTTATTTCCATCTCAATATCCTTTTGTCTGACATTCAATGCCCCCTTCAATCTAAGGCAACCCTAATTTTTCAGCTATATTATCTGACTTTCTTCCTTACACCGTACAAACCAGACCTCCAAAAGAAACCTTGCATTCTGTTATCTCTGCAGCCTTGTTCATATTGTTTCCCTCTACCTGGAATTTTCTCCTTCCCCCATTAAATATTTACCCACCCTTTCAAAACTAATTCAAACGCCACTTTCTCTGGAAAACCTTCCTTGATTCCTCCACACAAGATTGAACTTTACCCAAAGCTTTCATGTAATACTATATTTTGCACCTCTCTGATGCTCTGATCAAATGTCAGTCTGTGTCTGTGTCTTTTCCCTCTACTGGACTGTAACCTCCAGGAAAGCAAAAATCCTAGTTGGAGGCTCCCAGTCCCTCCTAGAGGATTCAGGAAATATTTCCTTGGCCCCAGCAAGTTCTCAGTTCATTAAACAGTAATCAGCTGAAGGTCAGGGCAAGACCCTTATCAGGAACTCTGGCTCCCCCAAGGAATGATCTCAGTTTGGCTCAGGTCCCAGGCTGAGACACCCCTCTATAAGAACCCTCACAACCCGCCCCATGGGTCACAAACTCCTTACACCGGCATCATGTTGGTCTCTGTCGTCCTTCTTGCGTTCCTGGGCTATGGTAAGTTGGAAGGCAGAGAGCTGATCCACAGACCCATCCCAGACAGCTGTTCTGTGACCGTCTTTAAGACCAGTACTTTCTGCTTAGAAAGGGCCAGATCCAATGATCTTGTGATGGAGAGTGCCATGTGCACCCAGAGAGAGCACTGTGGGGACTGAGGGTGGACCACAACATAGCATTTTCACACTTTTTGTTGTTGTTTAATTGCATTTTATTTTCTTTCTCATTTTTCCCTGTTTGATTTGATTTTTCTTGTGCAGCAAGATTATTGTATAAATATGTATACAATTATTGGATTTAACATATATTTTAACATGTTTAACATATATTGGATTATTTATCGGGGGAGAGGTTTGGGGAAGGGGAGGGAAAATTGGAACACAGGGTTTAGTTTACAAAGCTCAATGTTAAAAAAAATTATCCATGCATATGTTTTAAAAATAAAAAGCTTTAATTAAAAAAAAAAAAAGAAAGAAAAAAGGTCCATTGGGGTAGAGTCAGGCCATCTCCACACCAGCCCCAGGGACCCCATTCTTGACGAGGCTCATGTAGGCGTCTCTGATCTCTCTTCCAGCCTCCAGCTGTGGCGTCCCCACCTACCTGCCCAACCTGGCCACCAGGGTAGTGGGCGGAGAAGACGCAAGGCCCCACAGCTGGCCCTGGCAGGTAAGGAAGCCATTCTGTGGTGTGCTGAACAGAATAGTGGCTTGAAATCAGAAAGTCGGTCTTGCCTGAGCTCAGTCCCACTTCTCCCCCTTATTAGCAGGGGCCACCCTCTGACCCACCTAAACCTTTATTCCTTATAGAGCCTCAAATCCCATTTTTCCAGAACCCCAAAAGTCCAATTCAGTTCACTCTGTCAGAGAAAACAATCCTAGGCCTGCCATTACATCAACAGTAACCAATTTTTTTTTTGAAATTGCTTTACTCCTCTGATTATCAGTTTTTCTTATTTGCAAAATGAGAAAGCGGGACAAGATGCCCTTTGGGTCCCTTCCTCCAAAGCTATGATCTAGAATGGCTGAGACTTTTTAAGTTACACCAGCACGGGTTGAATGCTCGCCTGAGTTTCGTCCCTCTCCCATGCCGGCAGATCTCCCTCCAGTACCTCAAGGATGACACCTATAGACACACCTGCGGAGGGACCCTGATCTCCACCCAGCACGTCCTGACTGCTGCCCACTGCATCAGGTGAGCCCTTCCCTGGGCCATGGATCCTACTGCACAGAACAAGGATGCGGGAGGTTGGGGGGGAGAGCTCTCTCTCCCCCCTCCATCCATAATGGGACCTAAAAGCTGCCCAAACATCATTGACAGGGGAAACAACACAGACTCTCAGCTGACAAAAAGCTCCCGCTCCAACCAGCTCCCAGCTGCAAAGATTTCCTTTGCAACAGTCCCAGCAGGTGCTCAGCACAGGCTTATTACAAATCCCGAGATGGGGTAGTGACTTCTCAAAAGGTCCCCTCATTTCCACCCTTAGCAAATTCTCTGTTGAAGTAACATTCTACCAGCAGAATGTGGAAAGGGATTCTCACGCTTGCTAGAGTTTCTATCTGCAGCATTTAAGTCAGGGCCTAAAATTTTGTCGATTCTTAATCATTGCTACATCTACCTATTTATCGCTATCTATTTATCAATCTATTAATAGTATCTAGCTATCCCTTTTATAAACAATCTACTTATCAATATGTATTCATTCATCCATCTGTTTATCATCTGGTGGCGAGAATCAGATTCTAAACAGATGAATGGATATATATTCACATACATATACACATATATATGTATGTGTTATTTATATCTGTTTATCTATTAATAGTATCTATCTACCTTTTATAAACACGTATCTACTTATTAACATATATCCATTCATCCATCTATTTATCATCTGGTGGTGAGAGTCGGATTCTGAATAGAGGAATGGCTATACGTACATACACATACTCACACATATATATATATATATATGTATGTGTGTGGTTTATACTCTCTGTGTTTGTGTGTGTGTATATATATATATGAGGAAAGATAGATGATAAATATGGGAAGGTAAATATAATAGAGATAAGAAGGTAAATAAATATAGATGACAGGTAGAAAGATAGATAAATGAACAGCTAGGATAGATAGATGATGATGATAGATAGATAGATAGATAGATAGATAGATGATAGATAGAACAAGCATTGATTAAGAATTGACAAAAAATATGATAGCTAAGTGTAGCAGTGGATAGAGTACCAGCCCTAAAGTCAGGAGGACCTGAGTACAAATCTGATCTCAGATACTTAACACTTCCTAGCAGTGTGACCCAGGGCAAGTCACTTAACCCCAGGGTTAAGTCCTAGGGTATAAAAATAAGCAAGCAAAAATGGAATTTCCCCTTTGAAAACAAATTCGTTTGAAGGATGAAATTACCATTAAGTCAAATAAAAAATGTACCAGCTACTATACTTTTGGAAAAACCAGAGCTCCAGCAAATGTTTGGATAATTGAAGTCCTCCACGAGGACTCACAATCTCCCACCTCTGTGCCAGACTGGTTGGAGATAACGCTTCCCAAACTCCTTATTGAGATCTGCTTTCTGCCCAGGTGGTCTCTTGTACAGGCCAAAGACTGAGCCCTATAATCTCACAGTTAGTAATGTATTATAATAAATCTTTAAACCTGATTTCAACCATTATATGTTTTTTGGTAGAACATGATGCTTTTGAGTCAAAAATCTACCTTTCATAGCCTCCATATATAAAACCTTAGGATTTAATTAGTTTTTGTTGGGGTTTAGAGGGTTGAGTTTTTTTGAAGGGGTTGTTTGGCAATCAGGGTTAAGTCACTCGCTGAAGGTCACCCAGCTAGTGTCAAGTATCTGAGACTGGATTTGAACTCAGGTCTCTGTCACTTAGGTGCCCCAGTTAGGATCCAAATCTAACCTTCCTCCCTTATGGTACTCCAGGTGTTTGAAGAAATGATCAGGTCTTCTCTTCCCTCACAGTTCAGTGAAGGTGATAGGCAGACTAAATGTTTGTGGAATTGGATTAAATTAGGTTTATGGTCCACAAATGGGTCAGGGCCCAAATATAACCAGATTCCCTCCCCATTCCCTTTCCACAGCAAAGGCAAAACCTATCGAGTGTTGCTGGGCAAGAATAACTTGGTGGAGGAAGAGGCTGGCTCCGTGGCCATGGCTGTGGATACCATTTTTGTCCATGAGAAGTGGAGCTCCCTCCTGGTGCGGTGAGTAGTCTCCACGCTGGTACCTTGGCCCTGGTGGACATGGAGATGGCCCTCAGGGCTATTTTTCCTCAGGGCCAGGACCAGAAAACTGGCCTCCAGGATATCATGCATTTCCAACAATAACAACTCTGACCAATGGCTGGAGACTGTAACAGCTCCAGGCCTCTCCTGCCTATCGAGATGTTCTCCTCACAACTTCATCTCAACTATAATAAAGATAATAGGGTTTTTTAATATGAGACACTACCCAGAGCTTTCCCTTTAGAACCCTTCAGAGATAAGTAAAGTAGGAATTCTTGTCTCCATTTTATACATGGGCAAGTTAAGGCATAAAGAGCTATGGCTGGTGGAGTGGAGAGAACACCAGCCCTAAGTCTGGAGGACCTGAGTGCAAATCTGGCCTCAGACACTTCCTGGCTGTGTGACCCTGGGCAAGTCACTTAATTCCAATTGCCTCAGGAAATAGTCATAAAGCAAGTCAGTGGCCAAGCTAGATAAGTCTAAGAAGAGGGGAGACTCTCACCATCTTTCCCCCTCCATTCTCCCTCATCCAACAGAACCAACTTTCACCCTGTCCCAGTAGGAGCTAAGCTGCTTGGGGGCTGAGACTGGGACATTTTTCAGCTCCTCCTCCCCCCATGACAAGGACATCAAGAGCCTGAGTCAGAAGGATCTCACCCACTTCCTAGCTGGGTGACTCTAGGCAGGTCATTCACCCAGTTTACCTCAGTTTCCTCATCTGTCAAATGAGATGCCCTCCAGTATTTTTGCCAAGAAAACCCCACATGGGGTCGTGGATTGTTGGACACGCTGAAATGACAAAGCAACAACAAACCCTCTGTGTTAAGCCCAGGGTTCTAATTCTTGAATTCTGCTCCTAGCAATGACATCGCCCTCATCAAGCTGGCTGAGCCTGTGGAGCTGAGTGACACCATCCAGGTGGCCTGCCTGCCCCCAAAGGACTCCCTGCTGTCCCAGGACTATCCCTGCTACGTGACTGGCTGGGGACGCCTCTGGAGTAAGTGCCAGGCCTTCCATGCTCCGCCATCTTTTCTGGGGGAAAACTATCCTGAGACTCCCCTCCTGGACCAGCAAACTCCCAGGAGCCTCAGGAGGCAGTCCGGCCTAGCTAATCAGACAGGCTTCCTAGAGGAAGAGGCCTTGGAGAAGAAATATAACTTGTATGAATATAGTACCTGTATCTTTACCTCTATCATTTTGACTTATTTGCCCAGCAGCCTGGTAACATACAAGTATTGCCGATGCAGTTGTGTAGATAAGGGAACTGAGAGCCAGGGAAGATAAATCATTTACCCAGAATCTCATATAATCAGTCAGGGACAGGATTAAATGAATTTAGCAACAGCAGCTTCCACCACAATGATAGCGTTTATAGAAAGTCAAATATATAGGACTGGTAGGACAACAATTGTTCCACAGCTGTTCTTCCTGAATTCTGCCATGGAACAAGGGGTCCAGACTCCCTTTTTATCATTCTGATCATGCTTTATTTTGGTTGCGTCCTTTCTAAAATGGAGCCCTTAGAACAGAACACAAACATTACAAATGGAGTCCGGCCATATCAGAGGACAGTGGGACTGGGGAAATCATTCTTTTCTCATCTGTAAAAGGAAGGGTTTTCTCAGAATGATCACTAAGGATCACTTTCCACTCTGATTTTCTCAGTTCTAGTCTCTTTTGGCTCTAAAATTCTTTGTTCTAAGGGCCCTCTCAGCTCTGATGTCCTGTATTCTTAAGGTCCTCTCAGCTCTGATATTTTGTATGCTAAGGGTCATCCCATCTCTGACTTCCCTTGTTCTAAGGACCCTCCCAATTTTGACATTTTTTGTTCTCAGGGCTCTCCCATCTCTGACATTCTGGATTCTAAATTCCTCCAGCTCTGACTTTCCATGTTCTAAGAGCCCTCCCAGCTTTGACATTTTTCATATCATTTCCTACAATAGACACTGGGCCTCTGTCAACCTACAAAGAATAAGATCACCTACATTCTGAAATCTGCCTCCCAAGTAATACAGATCCTTTCACTATGTACAGTTCCTTTGAGCCCTCTATGCTTGAACACCAGTTATCCTTCTGACAACTCCATAAGAGTGTGGAGCAGATGGGTTCTGGGGCCATGGGAAGAAAATTCAGTCGTAATTTGTTCTCTTTTCCCCTAGCCAATGGCCCCATTGCTGATGCCCTCCAGCAAGGCTTCCTGCCCGCAGTGGACCACGCAACATGCACCCAGAAAGACTGGTGGGGCACCATGGTGACCCAAAACATGGTGTGTGCTGGAGGAGATGGCGTCATCTCAGGCTGCAATGTGAGTCATCGTGCGGAACAGCTAGCCAGGGATGGAAGAGGCCGGGTCTTCTGAGAGAAAGTGGTGCTGATGCAGAGAGCTTTCAATTTCCAGACAAGGACCCAGAAAGCCCTTTCCAAAATGTAGAGAAACCAACCAGAGTGATCTGGGGCTACAGATAAGGCTTAATCTGCCATGAGCAAGCTTAAACACTGATCCAACCTGCCCCTCTACACTTTCCAACATTATCAGTGATGTCCCTTTGTCAAAAATTAATCATTTGCTCCCATCCCCACACTATTCCTACAAATAGACACACACTATCATGTTAGTATAGAAAAAGTGTTTTGCAAACCATAGAACACAACAGTAATGTAAAAATTGTCTTTATTCCCCCATGAGTAAGTAGCCCCTTCATCATTTTATCTTCTTCATTGACAGTATTAATCTTCATCACCACCAATGTCACCATCAACCCTTCCCTCAATTCTACACCTCCATCACTGGAGGAGGGGAGTATAATTGTTTATAAAGTGCCTACTAGACACTATAATACACTACTATATAGTATGTATAAATATACTATAGTATACTACTATATACACATAATATCTATATTATGTATACTACACACTATAGAATACTACTACATTCTACAGACATTGTACTAAGTGCTTTACAAATATTACCTCATTTGACCACCACCACCATCATCGTCTCCATCATCACCTTCTCCACCAGCATCATCATCTTGATCATCGCCAACATCTCTATCATTTCCAACCTCATCATCGGTCCCAACCCCAACACCAATACCTGATCTGAGATGCTAACAGAGCTAATCCTGACATCCTCCTATATCTCAGTAGTATTTCCACATTTCTGAGATGGGAGCTGGGACTGGTTGGAGAAATCAAGGCACACATTAGGTCACATAGAAAATCAAGGCCATTTCAAGATAACTAGTTACCTCATGATTGAAGGAACCTTCTTTTGGCATCTATAAGTTACCTGGTGACCAATGCTCCTATTTCTTGGGGACAGGGAGACTCAGGTGGACCCCTGAACTGTGAGGCTGCAAACGGAGCCTGGGAAGTGCGAGGAATTGTGAGCTTTGGTTCTGGCTGGAGCTGCAACACAGCCAAGAAGCCCACAGTCTTCACCCGGGTCTCTGCCTACAATGACTGGATTAATGAGGTGGGTTTCATTCATTTAATTTTTCATTAATATATCTATCCATTCATTTATCCATACAACAGCAACAATAAAAAGCCAAACTGAGTGAGGGGGATGGAGGCTCTGATAGGGCGTGGGAGTGCATTGGGGGAAGACCAGATTGAAGTTCAGGGAAGAAGTGGGGGAGAATGAGAAGGATGGGGACTTAGCTGTAGGGATAGGAACTCACTTGAAGATCTTTGGGGTTCTGTTAGGGGATAAGGGTTTGGGGATGGTAATAAAGGCTCAATTAGGCAATGTGGTCCCAAAAACAGAATGCAAGGGGTTCGATGAATAGGATAAGATTTGAAAAATGCACGGTGGTTCAGTGAGGGGGAGAAATGGCTCTGAGGAGGATTCAAAGAAGGAAAACAGGGCACAGTAAATGCAGGGAGTGGTGTCAGTGACTGAGACTAGAATTGGGGGGAATAGGGTCTAAGTGTAAAATGAGCGGGTCTCAGTGGGGAGATTGGAGTTCAGTAAAGAGTTGGGGACTCAGTGGAAGGATGTGGGTTCAATGAGGACATAAAAGCTCACCTAACCAATGAGAGCTCAGCAAGAAGACAGAGACTTGGAAAAAAATTTTAATAAGATAGAAGCTTGGGGAGGAGGATGTGGAGTTTGTGGGGACACAGTTTAGGAAAGGGACTCAGGGTTCAGGAAAAGATAAGATCTAAGTGAAGAGTTGGAAAGGTCATTGAGGAGGATAGGGAAGGCAGTGATATTCAACTAATAAAGATGACCTAGAATAGACAAAAGCTTGGGCCTTCTGAGTCCTGGGTTGAGGTCTTTTGGACCCCATGAACAGTCTCTAAGACAGTCAAAATCTTCAAATTATTCTCTGTTCCTCCAGAAAATGCAGCTTTGAATGATCACTGGCTTGTCTACTGGAAATCTTCTGGCTGCTTCTCAATAAACCCTCCCATTCAGTCCCATCTTGGATTTTCAATAAAGTATATACTCAGTTATTTGGTTGTCTGGATGCTTTCCTTGAGTTTCCACTGACAAGTCCCACAGCCGGGGATCTCCAATGGAACCTCCTCATCCTCTAGCATACACCCCCCCCCTTCCTACAAGAGAAATTCAGAAGGATTAATAAACTTGATAGCATTTAGGGCTTGGAAGGGATCTTCATCATCACCTAGCCTAAGCTACATAAGGAAACTGATATGCATATAGGGAAGTGACCTATTACTCTAGGATTCTATATAAGCTGCATTTTGTAAAATGGCCTTTTCCTAAATTTTCAGCCTTCTTCTAGATTATTCTCTTCTCAGCAGCCTGTGTCACAGGTGCATTGGCCTTCTTGTACTACTTCAAACCATTATTATCTCCCATCTCTGTATCTTTGAGTTAACTCACCCCTAGACTAGAAATATGCTTTTCTTGCTCACTTCTGCCTGGTCATCTTAAATCCCAGCTCAAATCTCACCTTCCACCTGTAACTGCTAGTGCTTTTCTCTGATATTATTTAACATTTCTCTATTTCTCTTTTATAAACCTAGTCACTCACATGTTGCTTCTCCATTAGAGCAAGAACTCACTAAGGTCAGGAATAATTTCTGCTATTTTGTATATCCCCAATGATGCGATGCAGCCCTTAGGAAGGAAGCCACCTGGTTTTGAGAGTGATGTAGTTATAAATAATATATTTCTTCCTTTAGACTATCCTGCCCCAGTTTACTCTATATGACCAGGATGCTGAGCCCACAAATATTGCTGGCTGTCAGATAACAGCCTGTGGGACAGTGATAATGGGTTTCTGAGACTAATGAGCAACAGTAATAAGGGGCTTAAAGTTAACACAGGTGCAGAACAAAATTGGATTCTCGCCACTTGACCTAATGATGTTTTAAGTTTAAAAAACACACCTCCAGAAGATTCTCCTGAGTCCTGCCAAGAGAACTGCACCTATGCACAAAGTCAGGACAATATCACTCCTGAACTCCACTTTTAAGCCATATGACATAAAGCACCTGGTTTATTTTTAAATTAACTCTCTTGCTCTTGGCTCTTTGCTAATTTCTTTTGGAATTTAATCTGCTTTCATTGACATTGCAATTATAATAAACTTTGCCCTTTGATTTGGAGATGGGTTTGAGCCCACAAATTCTTTACAGACACTTCATGACACTGGTCTGGAATCCCAACATTTTGGGGGTCCCCCTTGAACCCTAAGATCCAACACTTAAGATAGCACCTGGCATAAATGCTTGTCGATTTACTAACTGAGTGACTAACAAACTATTAAAGTTACAAACATCAAAACCGAGACTCACATGCAAAGCCTCTGTCTCCAAAATCACTTGTTCTTTTTATAAAAACCATGCTGTCCACTCTGTTAGGCTCAGGATTGTCCAGGCAGCCCTAGAGTTATGGGAGCTAAGGAGAGGGCATTGAACCTGTTCCCTGGATAAAGTCAGGTAAGAAGGGGTGGTGGTGATGGCAGTGTATTCCAAGGAGATGCTGGCTCCAGCCTTAAACAGATGAGCCAAATGGCTACATCATCCCCAGGTCTGATTATTGTTTAATATGTTGACTTTTCATGAACCCATTTAAGGTTTTCTTGGCAAAGATTCAGGACTGGTTTGCCATTTCCTTTTTTACAGATGGGAAAACTGAGGCAAACAGCGTGACCTGACTTGCTCAGGGTCACATATTCATTAAGTGTCTCAAGACAGATTTGAATTCAGGAAGATGAATCTTTCTTCCAGGTCTGGTACTCTTTACACTGAGATACTTAGCTGATAAGAAGAAAATAGTCAACAACAGTAATAGCTATCACTCCCAATTTCTCTGAGTATTAAGGTAGACAAACAATTTTCCTCATCAGAACTCTGAGGTGGAAATTACAAGTGCTATCATTCCCATTTCATAGATGAAGAAACTGAAGCTTCAGTTTGCTCAAGGTCATCCAGTTAGGAAGTATCAGAGTCATTCAAATTGGTTCCAAGTTCAGTGTTTTTTGTTACCTCTAAACACACATAAAATAATTTAAAACACTATATTGATTTTATTATACACAAAAGATATTTAACTTATTAATCATTTTAATTTAAGTAATTGATAGGTTAAAATGTTTCAGCCATGTTTATTTTAAGTAAAATTAGTGTAACAGAGGATTAACAGATAAAACTTTTACCATAATTGTTCAAAGAAAAAAGAAATCACTCTGGGTTACAATATTCAGGGAAAGCTTCTTGGAGGATGTAGGATGAACCCAGATCATCCCCACCGACATCCCAGAATAATTCTACATATTGTGTGTAGTCTAGCAGAGCCACAACTAAGATACAGCATCCAGGACTTTGTCCCAATTTGATTAGAATGTTATTGTTTTTATAATTCATTCTAGAAGCCACATTATTTTTCATTCCTTGAGCTGGAATGAGGATGGAGGCAGGAACTGGAAATATAGGATGAGGAGAAGGGAGCAGGTTCACTGGCAATAGATGCTAGTGGAGAGGGAAAAAGGAAAATGGAAGAAAATGGGCTGCCCTAGGCTTCTGCCATAACTACATTGGCCCATGCATCAGAGAAACTTGGTAGGGAAAGGTGGGACCAGAAGATAGTTTGAAAGTGGGCCTTCTCCTCTGAGATTTAGAGACACAAAAGAGAGGCAGGGTGGTATAAGGGGAAGAGAGATTTTGATGGAACTTATATAAGGAGGACAGGAATATGTACAGAGAGCATGTATAGTGTGCTGATGTAGCATCTCCATGTGAAGGAAGCTTGAGATCCTGCTTCTCAAATTATACTCTGATGTGGGTACCAGTTCCCCATTATATATGTTACTCACCTTCTGACAGAGAAGTGATATTCTCTAAATGAGGAAAGAAACATACATTTTTGAACATGGCCCCTACATGGAGCTGTTCTGAGGAGTAGCAATGGTAAAGTCAAAATAGAAAGAAAGAAAGAAAGAAAGAAAGAAAGAAGGAAGGAGGGAGGGAGGAAGGGAAGGAAGGAAGAAGGGAAAAGAGGAAGGGAGGGAGGGAGGAAGGAAAAAAGAAAGAAAGAAAGGAAGACAATTGATCAAAGATGGACAAAATCAGCTACACCCAGCGAAGGAACACTGGGAAATGAGCGTAAGAGGGAGAGAAGGAAGGAAGGAAGGAAGGAAGGAAGGAAGGAAGGAAGGAAGGAAGGAAGGAAGGAAGGAAGGAAGGAAGCCCCAAATTAATCTTTTTTCCCCCGAGGCAATTGAGGTTAAGTGACTTGCCCAGGGTCACACAGCTAGGGAGTGTTAAGTTTCTGACACCAGATTTGACTCAGGTCCTCCTGACTTCAGGGCTGGTGTTCTTCCCACTGCACCACCTGGCTGCCCCAATTCTTTACTTTTGAACAGTTCTAGCTCTGAAGTGCAGATTCTGTGTCTTCTGCTATCATTTCCCCTCACCCTGTCCAGATCAGTGTTAAGGACACAGTAATCTTTCCCTCAAGAAATGCACATTGATTGATACAGGGGCCAAGAGGGCACTGGTGCAGAAAAACAAAGATATCTCTGTGTGTCCATGTTCCCGGCCCCCAGAATTGGCCCCTGAGTGTTTTGGGCCAAGGAGCTTGGCCAGGAACCCCATGTTGGCCCAGGACCTCTCCCAGGAAGTGAGAGCCAAGTCCCTAATCAGTTTTCACCTGATCCTTTTCTCAGGCTGTCCACACAAATGGAGACCTTGGGAAGGTGTTGACAGGGACAATAAGAAATCACATGCTCCTTTCTCCTTGTTTCCTTGGCAGCAGGACTCCAAGATCAAATAGAAAATCTTCTGCTTGGCATCCAAAGCCATTCCTACCTTTCCAGTGGTCTGCACAATATGATTTTTGTTTCTGCCTTCATTGATTTTCACATAAGCGCTCTCCACCAAGATTTCCCCTTCTAGTTTCTTGAATATATTTTCTTAATATATGAAACATCCGGGGCATCTTGATCTTGGGAAACCCAGAAAAGCTGACCCAAGTTTAAGATATTCTTCAGGTTTTACTTATTATTATTATTATTTATTATATATTATTATTACTTAAAGAAGTCTCCTCAAAATAAAGTCATCTAATGAAATAGAATTTTGTTTTAAAAGTAGCAGCAAAATATTTTCTTCCATAATACTGCAGTTCAAATCTAGCTTCAGTTATGTGATTCTGGATAAATCATATAACTTCTGCCTCAGTTTCCTCATTTATTAAATGAAGATAAAAATAGCACCTCCTGCAGTTGTGAGAATTAAGTGAGACAATAATTGTAAAGCACCTAGTACAGTGCCTAGTAAATAGTAAGCTCTATATAAATGTTAGCTATTATATTGTTAATATATACTTTCTAATACATACAACAGAGAAGAGTAGATTGGTTCTAAATACATATCTTATGGACTTTTTGTCATGAGCAAAAATCCCTGGACTTCTGGAGCAATCAGTAAAAAATAAGCAAAGGTATAATTAAATCAGTATGGTACGGCAGCCCAGGAAAGCTAATATAATTTTGAGTTGAATTAAAAGACATAGCTTCCAGGAACAAGAAAGTAATAGTTCCATTCTATTCTGCCTTTATCAGATTTTATCTGTAGTGATGTGCTCAGTTCTGGGTCATGGTTGAAAAAGGACCTTGACAGAGCTGGACTGTGTGCAAAGCAGAGAAGCTAAGAAAGGGAAGGGTTTTGACTATATGAAACTTGAAAATTGGTTGAAATAATTGAGCATGATTAACCTAGAGAAGGACCCCCACGTCCTTCAGTTCTCACTGTTCATCAGCTTTCAAAATAGTTTTCCTGTTCTTTAAAAAAATGTGATTCTTCACAGTCACATTTTCATCAGTTTTTCATAAATAAAAATTGTTTCACTGCCCCATCAAGCTATTTATGCACCCAAAAAGATGCATCTAAAGAATCTAAATTGATTTTTTTATAAGGTGATTTGGACCTTTGTATTTATTCCTCAATTTTTCACTGCAAATCATTCATACCCCACCTAAAAGCCATTTCTTTATCCTTAGAATTTAACAGTTTTTACTAAACCAAAATCCTTTTCCTACTCTTCACTCCACTCAAACAACAAACTGCTCATCTGGAGCAGCTAAGTGATCCAATGGATAGAACCATGAGCCTGAAGTCAGGAAGTCCTAGATTCAAATTCAGTATCAGACATTTACTAGCTGTGTGGCCTGGGAAAATCATTTCACCTTTGTTTACCTATTTTCTCATCTGTAAAATGAGAATAATAAGAGCATCTATCTCCTATGATTGTTATGAAGATCAATTGAGTTAATAATTGTAAAATGCTTACTTAGCATGGTCTAAGTACTATCTAAATATTAGCTTTAATTATTACTATTGTCATCACCGTTTATGAAAAAGATAACACTTTGCATCTTTTAACAATTGATTTTATTCTTTTGCTTTACATAAATTTTCTTTATTTTAAGGACCAAATTGCTCCATATGAAAGAGTAATACCAAAAAGGATACTACTTCTTCCATAAAGAATAAAATAATCCTTACTCTCAAGATGATTCCACCATCACTCCTGATTCCACCATTATTCCCAATTTCATTCCATGGGGCCAAACAAACAAGTTTAATCTTCCCTCAGATAGCTCTTAAATTTTTTTAAAGATTTTGAAGATTTTTGAGGCAGAATCAAGATGGTGGAGTAAAAGCAAGAACTCGGCCAAACTCTCCCCCAAACCACTCCAAATTCCTTTTAAAAAATGACTCTACACAAATTTTAGAGCATCAGAACACCCCAAAATTCAGAGTAAAACATTTTCCAGCCTAAAATAACTTAGAAGGTCAGCAAAAATTTCGAACTATGCCCAACTATGCCCAAAGGGCTAACTGTGCATACCCTTTGGTCTAGCAGTGTCTCTACTGGGCCTGTGTCCCAAAGAGATCTTAAAGGAGGGAAAAGGACTAGCATGTGCAAAAATGTTTGTGGCAGCCCTTTTTATAATGGCTAGAAACTGGAAACTGAAAACTGAATGGATGCCCATCAATTGGAGAATGGCTGAATAAGTTATGGTATATGAATATTATGGAATATTATTGTTCTGTAAGAAACAATCCGCAGGATGATTTCAGATAGACTTAGACTGACATGAACTGATGTTGAGGGAAATGAACAGAATCAGGAGATCATTATACAACGCAACAACAAGATTATAAGATGATCAATTCTGATAGACGTGGCTCTCTACAACATGGAGATGATTCAAACCAGTTCCAGTGATCTTGGGATGAAGAGAGCCATTTACACCCAGAGAGAGGAGTGAGAACTGAGTGTGGTTCACAACATAGCATTTTCACTCTTTTCGTTGTTGTTTGTTTGCATTTTATTTTCTTTTTCAGTTTTTTCCAATTTGACTTGATTTTTCTTGTGCAGCATGATAATTGTATAAATATGTATGCTTATGTTGGATTTAACATATTTCTATCATGTTTAACATCTAGGGGAGAGGGTGGGGGAAGGGGGAAAATTTGAACACAAGGTTTTGCAAGAGTTAATGTCAAAGAATTATTCATGCATATGTTTTGAAAAATAAAAAGCTTTATTTAAGCTTTAATTTAATTTAAGAAAAAAATTAAAAACCAAGTAATAGGCTAAGAAAATGAGCAGACAACAAAAAAAGTTTCTGACCATAGAAAGTTAATATGGTGACAAGGAAGATTGAAACACAAATGCAAAAGATGATTAACAAAATCAAAGCTCCTGCATACAAAGCCTCCAAGAAAAATAAGAATTGGGTTCAGGGCATGGAAAAACTCAAAAGGGATTTTGAAAATAAAATAAGAGAGATAGAGGAAAAATTAGGAAAAGAATTGAGAGTAAGTAGTGCAAAAGGAAATATAAAAAGCTAATGAGGAGAAGAATTCCTTAAAAAGCAAAATTGGCCAATTAGGAAAGGAAATTTAAAAGCTCATTGAGGAAAATAATTCCTTCAAAATTAGAATTGAGCAAATGGCAAATGAGTCTAATATCTTTGCCAAGAAAACCCCAAATGGGATCATGAAGATTTGGATGTGACTGAAATGCCTGAACATCATCTGTGTGTGGGGGGGGGGGGAATATGTGGGTGTGTATTATAGAGAGAGAACATTTATCTTCACCAATAAGGAGAGAAACCCATGCAAGTGGTCTTTGGAACTGAGATTCCATATGTTATTTCATCTAATCTTCAACATTCTGTGAATGAAGGACTTTTATTATTCCCATTTCACAGATGAAGAAACTGAGACTTGCAGAAGCTAAGGGTCTGCCCAGAGTCACACAGCTAAAGAAATATCTAAGCTTAGGCACGATTTGAATTCAAATGCTTTTGACTCCAATTCCAGCACTCTATCCACTGTACCACTTTTGCCCTAACAAACATTTGCCCTTTCTGAGTCCATTAGATCATAGGTCTTATTCCACAAAGTGAGATGTGCAAGTGTTTGTACATAGTTGTTTTCATGTTCTCCCCCATTACAGTGTAAGCTCTTTGAAAACGGGGACTGTCTTTCACCCTTCTTTTGCTTTCCCTATTGCCAGCAGGTCATGATCCAGAGCATCTGTTTAATAAATGCTACTTTATTTTTTTATTATAGCTTTTTATTTGGGTAATTTTTCAGCATTGACAATTGCAAAACCTTTTGTCCCAATTTTTCCCCTCCTTCCCCTCATTCCCTCCCCCAGATGGCAGGTTGACCAATACATGTTAAATATGTTAAAGTATATGTTAAATACAATATATGTATACATGTCCATACAGTTATTTTTCTGTACAAAAAGAATCGGACTTTGAGATAGTGTACATAAATACTACTTTATTTAGTGACTAAACAAGTCTCAGGTCAATTTGCTTCTTGCATCATGATCTCTGAGCAGCCCTCTTTTCCTTACTTTAGGATCTATTAAAAAGGTGAACTTTCCTAGCAGGGACCATGAAATTTTTTAAAAATATTTTTATAGGGAGGATGGAGCCAAGATGGTGGAGAGGAGACACATCTCTATCTGACCTCCTCTGAGCTTCCCTCAAATCAATAGTATATTAAGCCTCTGAACTGGTTTTGGAGTGATAGAAACCACAAATATTTGGAGTACAACAAATTTCCAGAAGATACTTTGGAAGAACTTCAGAAAAGGTCTGTTTCAATTGGGCAGGGGGACAGGCTGCTGAGCCCAGACCACAGCTTAGGAAACCTGGGGCAAAGAGCTGGGGCAGGGAGCTAGGGTGTTAGAGCATCTGCACACAGGGGACTCTACTGTGAGGGTCTTAGGCTACTCCGTCCTAGGTACAAACCAGTTGTTCAGAGATTTGCTGTGAGACACCCAAAGCAAATACAAAAGGAAAATTGTGAGCCCTTGAACCCCAGAACATGACACCTGACCACGCCAATCCCAGCACCAGAAGTCAGTCAGTCGTCAACAACACCAATAACATAGCTGTTGCCCCTTTGCCTTAAGAGCAGATCTCAACCTTTAAAAAAAATGTGCAAAAAAAGCAAAAAGAACTCTGATCACAGATAGCTTTTATGGAGAAAGAGAAGAACAGACCTCACATTCTGCAGATCCTAAAGGTAAATCAGTTCCAGATAAAGCCCTAAAAGGTGATATGAGTTGGTCCCCATTTTACAAGGCCCTCTTGGAAGAATTCAAAAGGTATCTTAAAAGAGTTAGAAAAAAAATGGGGAAAGGAAATAAGATCTTTGCAAGAGAGTATATATGGAAAAGAAAAAACATAAATCATCTGAAGAAAACTCCTTAAAAAATAGATTTGATGAAATGGAAAAGGCAAATAACTCCTTACAAAATAGAAATGAAAAAGAAACCAATTCATTGAAAAACAGAATTTATGAAATGGGGGAAAAAGGCAATGAACAAAAATATTTTTATAATTATTTAAATATAACTGGTTTTCTTTGTAATCTGTGTATTTTGCTTTGTTCTGAACTATGCTCAAAAAGTTATCACACTGTGTACACTCTTTGATCCAGTAGTGCTTTTACTAAGCTTATATCCAAAGAGATCTTAAAGGAGGGAAAGGGACCCACATATGCAAAAATGTTTGTGGCAGTCCTTTTTATAGTGACAAGGAACTGGAAACTGAGTAGATGCCCATCAATTGGAGAATGGCTGAAATTATGGTATTTGGATGTTATGGAATATTATTATTCCATAAGAAACGACCAGCAGGAGGATTTCAGAGAGGTTTGGAGAGACCTACATGAACTGATGCTAAATGAAATGAGCAGAATCAGGAGATCATTGTACACAGCAACAAGATTATATGATGATTAATTCTGATGGACGTGGCTCTCTTCAACAATGAGATGATTCAAACCAGTTCCAAATGTTCAGTGATGGAGAGAGTCATCTATACCCAGAGAAAGGACTGTGGGAACTGAGTGTGGTTCACAACATAGCATTTTCATTCTTTTTTGTTGTTCACTTGCATTTTATTTTGCTTCTCTCTTTTTTTAATGGTTTGATTTGATTTTCCTTGTGCGGCACAATACAAATATGTATGCATATATTGGATTTAACATATATTTCTACCATGTTTATTTTTTTTATAATTTTTATTTTTATTTAATAGCCTTTTATTTACAGGATATATACATGGGTAACTTTACAGCATTAACAATTGCCACACCTCTTGTTCCAATTTTTCACCTCTTACCCCCCCACCCCCTCCCCTAGATGGCAGGATGACCAGTAGATGTTAAATATATTAAAATATAAATTAGATACACAATAAGTATACATGACCAAAACGTTATTTTGCTGTACAAAAAGAATCAGACTCTGAAATATTGTACAATTAGCTTGTGAAGGAAATCAAAAATGCAGGTGTGCATAAATATAGGGATTGGGAATTCAATGTAATGGTTTTTAGTCATCTCCCAGAGTTCTTTTTCTGGGTATAGCTAGTTCAGTTCATTACTGCTCCATTAGAAATGATTTGGTTGATCTCGTTGCTGAGGATGGCCTGATCCATCAGAACTGGTCATCATCTAGTATTGTTGTTGAAGTATATAATGATCTCCTGGTCCTGCTCATTTCACTCAGCATCAGTTCGTGTAAGTCTCTCCAGGCCTTTCTGAAATCATCCTGTTGGTCATTTCTTACAGAACAGTAATATTCCATAATTTTCATATACCACAATTTATTCAGCCATTCTCCAACTGATGGACATCCATTCAGTTTCCAGTTTCTAGCCACTACAAAAAGGGCTGCCACAAACATTCGTGCACATACAGGTCCCTTTCCCTTCTTTATAATCTCTTTGGGATATAATCCCAGTAGTAACACTGCTGGATCAAAGGGTATGCACAGTTTGATAACTTTTTGAGCATAGTTCCAAACTACTCTCCAAAATGGTTGGATATATTTCTACCATGTTTAACATATATTGGACTACTTGCCATCTAGGGGAGGGTGTGGGGAAAGGGGGGGGGGGAGTTATTGGAACACAAGGTTTTGCAAGGGTGAATGTTAAAGAATTGTCCACATATATGTTTTGAAAAATAAAAAGCTTTAATTAAAAAAAAATTTTATTCTTAAAAGAGATTCATAGGCTTCACAAGACTGTAAGAGTAGTTCCATGACATAAAAAAGGATTAAAAAACTCAGATCCAATAGTTGTTAGAAAGATGACACCACCTGTTGTTGTCAGTTTCTCATGTAAGATTTTCTAAACATTGGCAATGCTTTCTAGGTTCACTCTAGAAGTACAATTTGTGTCCAAGTGAATCAGCAGAATTGGATAGTCTTCTGTTTTGACAGGTCTTCAAAAATTCTCTGTCATTCCTTGGATACATGCCCAGGAAATCAGCAAACTTCTTTATTGCTGTTTTCAATAACAGGTAAACTAACAGCTGCCTCAATAATCTGATGAGTCACCATTCTTTTTCTCCTCCTTGGACTCCTGTTAACTGAGTTCTCACTCAGGGGCTCAGTAGCCCTTTTGGAGTACAGTGTCACCCACTGGAAGATAAGCAGATGCTTTCTCCTCAGTCTGTCCAACTCCCTGAAGAAGAGACTCCCAGGGTTTCTCAGCTCCAAGCAATCAGCAATCCTTCCCTGCTTCCTTTAAGTCATATTTTTCCATTTTCTAATCATCTGACTCAAAATTTCTCTTTGCCTTCTCAGATCCTTTTTCCCTTTCGTTTTCACTCTAAAATTCTTCTGTGTTTTTAAAGAACAATACATTGTCTTTCTTGTTGTTGTTTGTCCTTCATTTTCAAAGTTTGGAAATGTGCATGAACTGGATTAAGTGAGACAATTGCACAGTCATTAGCTTCACTCTTTCTTCCAGAACCATTGAACAGTGAAAGTCGGAACAATTAGTGATTGCCTGGGATACAGTGGATGATCTTAATGTCTTTGATGTCTGACCAAGTCTAACCATTCTTCAACACCTGTTTCATCTGCCTTCATGATTGTTGGAACAAAGTGTTCTTAAGCACTCATTTTGCTGGGAGAAGTCTTCACATGCTAGGGATAAATATCTCCCAGACTCACTGAGAGGTTTGAGGATCATCAATTACCCTCAATCTCGTTTCACTCATCTGTGGAGATGCTCTTACCAGAGTGTGCCCACTGCACATGCTATAGCTTCTTGGATGATTATTGGGTGAAGGTGGACACCAAAGGTGGATGAGCAGCCCTGAAAAAAAAGTCAGTAGCTTTCACACCAGTGATACTCCCTAAATAGCCCATATACCCCTTGCCCTTAATAACTTGGAATATAATTTTCCTCTAATCCCTTCACTTTCTCTTCTAGGAAAGGGCAAGTTCACTGTATTTCAAGCACAGACATATGTCTCTTGGTCTATTACTTATAAACATTACTTATAAACATCACAGGATGAGTAAAGATCCCTGGGAATTCTCTCCATATTTACTAGAGGATGGAACCATAGACTTTATCTTTCTTGCTAGCACCTTCCCTGAGGAACTCAACTATTGATTATAAATTTATCTTGTTCATTTTTAACTTGGGTCCTCCTCCTCTTTCTTTTCCTTTTCCTTCTTCTCCTTCTTACCATCTGTCTATCTCTCCATCAAATTAAGTAATGGCTTATAAATTGTGTTAGTCTTTTAAAAAAATCTTTGCTTTATTAGTCTTTATCTTCAGCTTTACTTCTATTCTAATTTTCAAATTTCCTTTGATTTTTTTAAAGCTCGCTAATCTGTTAATTTACAGTGATTTTTTTACTATATGCCTAATTCATTAATCCTCTTTTTCTCTTTAGTTAATATATATTTTTAGAGCTATGAAGTCATCTTGCTTTCACCCAAAATCCATAGCATCATATATCACAAAGCAGGTGGCATCTGAATTTGATGGTCCAATGCCAATATTTTGCTTAAATATTTCCAAGAAAGTGGATAACAGATGTTGGGAAGGGGGGAAAAAATAGACATACACTTTTTTCCATTATGTCCTGAGAAAAATCCCACTTGTGTTCTGTACCTATCTTGGGCTGATGATAAGAGCTCCAGTTTAAGTAGGGATTTCTCTGTGGATAACATTCTTAGAGAAAATCTAAGGAGGCACCATGATCAAGCTCGTGTTGATCTCAGTGCTGGTGGCTGGAGGTAAAACTTATGCCGGGGAGGAACCTGGGGAGAGTAGGGAATGAAAGATTTCATATGGTATAACAGAAAGTCCCAAATCAGATTTGGAACAAGAAAAGACTTTAGAGGACATTAGGTCCAATCTTCTCATTTTACAGATGAGGAAACTGAGGCACAAAAATGTTAAGTGCCTTGCCCAGATTCACACAGTAAGTATCTAAGATGAAATTTTGATCAAGATGGTCCATTTTCCAAGGACTGCTCTTTATCCACCAATCCAGCAGTCTCAGGATCTCTTTATAGTATTAAAATTTTTTGAGGACTTTCCTCCCCGCAAAAGAACTTGTATGAGACTTTTTCCACTGATATCTACCACATTAGAAATGAAAATAATTCTGAACTCATTGACCTCCTGACAAAATCTCAGAGACCACACTTTGAGAATATACATATCAGACTGGCTCTGCCCTGCTATCACAGATAAGGTACCTGAGTCCCAGAGAGGTAGTGCCCTTTAACCCTAATTCAAACTGGTCAGAATTAACAGAGCCAGAATTCAATTGAATTCTGACTCCAAATTTAATATCTTTCCACTGCCTTAGATGAGATTTCTAGTTGGGAATAACTAAGTTCAAATCCCAGGTATTTACTATCTGTGTGAATCTAAACAAATCACTTCTCCACCTTTCTGTACCTTACTTTCTCCCTCTATAAAATGGGGGCTATATTATTACTCTACCTATGTCAAAGGGCAGAGTGAACAAAGTACTTGATAACTTTAAATGTATTGTAGAAATTTGAGTTATCGTCATTCAGTTATTTTGTTCTGTATTTTTGTCTTCCATATTCCTTATCACCTGGTTCCAAGGAACCACTGGGAGTCAAGTGAGGGAGATGGTCAAGACAACCTTTCACCAACTTCTCCATGATCTCTCTCAACACAGGTGTGGGGTCCAGACTATATGATGTCTGGGGTGACTTGATTTAATGTTGTTTCATCTGTCCTTTCTAACTCTCTTTTCTGTGTTTTAGTTCTAGGCTGTGGGGTCCCCACCTACCATCCCAATTTATCCAGGGTCGTTGGAGGTGAAAATGTGCTGCCTAACAGTTGGCCCTGGCAGGTCAGTAACACCCCCCCTTCCCCAGGCCTAGTTGGAATTAAGGTTATGCAGGATGGCTACTATCTTGGGTACATATTATGGCAGAGGGGGTTTTTTTATGTCTTTTTATAAATGCACTTACTGTTAATATTATAAAATCCATCTCTTCTATAAAATAATTATGTGTTAAGTCAAATCCCATTTTTCCAGTAAGGTTTTGGTGTATTTTAATTTCTTTATGATTTAATTGGGGGTGGGAAACAAGATGCATAAAAAGATGGGAAAGGACTGCTGCCTTAAAATTAAAGTATAATCATGCTTATTATTCTTCTGTTTAGTTCATTCTTCTCCAGTCCTATCTTCTCAAAGTTCATTAAGTGCCCAGGACCATTACGTAGACATACCTTTGTGTAATCAGAGATTCTATAGTAGGATGCAAAACTTCTGAATCTTTGATCACTTGGGGTGGAGCTGGGGGATGTGAAAAGGAGAATGGGGAACCTATTAGCCCTTCCCATATAAACTTCCTATTATACTATGGGACACTACCTCCTACATTTCTATCTCCTAGACTGAACCATTGCCACTCCTTCCCGTGCCCTCTACCATACCCTTACCACCTTTAAAAGTATAGGAAGAATGGTTTGAGCTGAATTAACGTATAACAGTTGCCACCCCCAGCTTTGTCTCCATCCCCACCAAATGGACTATTTCAATAGCTACTGGTAGGTCTGATGGTCTTGAGTATCTCCAACACTCCCATCTAGCCTCCCTTCAGCAACCAAATTGATCATTTTAAGCAAGTCTGACCATGTCATTCCCTCCTCCCCCTGCCTCTTACTCATGAAACTTCAATGGCTCACTATCATCTCCAGGACCAAATGGAAAAGCCTCTTCTTGGCATTCAGAGAATTTATATATCACCTCTTCCTACTTTTCAGTCTTCTCACACCTTACCCTCCAATATCTACTCTTTGATATGTGACAGTAAGACTGACCTCTTGGCTATTCAACCAACAAGACCCAATGCAGTTTCTCTGGCTGTCTCTCATGCTCGTAATAGTCTCCCTCCTCATCCTCTGCCTCCTGGCTTCCCTGGTCTCCTTCAATTCCTAGCTGAAGTCCCATCTTCTATAGGAAATCTTTCTCAATCCTTCTTAATCCTATTACCTTCCCTCTGTTGTATTTCCTTTTTATCCTATTTATAGCTAGTTTATACATTATTTGCATTCTGTCTTCCCTATTACACTGTAATAGGGAAAGAATCCCTTTGCCTTTTTTTTGTTGTTGTTGTTCCCCAGAACTTAATACAATGCCTAGCATATAGTAGATGCTTAATAAATATTTTACGTGCTGACTGAGTGACATAGAAGTAGATTTCCCAGAAGCTTTATAGTCTGCTTTTTACTCAGGTCTCTCTTCAATACAATTCCAATGGTGTATGGAGACACACCTGTGGGGGAACCCTCATAGCCAAGAACTGGGTACTGACTGCCGCTCACTGCATCAGGTAACTTCTAAAATTCCTATCTAGACTATGTCTCCCACCATTTGCAAACACTTATTTCTGGGACCTGAGACCTAAATGATCAAACTTATGACTAATAATTTAAATTCTTTAAAGGAACCTTGCAAATAAATCACTTTCCTAGAGTGAATTGAATTGTGTTGAGGGCGGGAGGAGGAAATAAAAATTGTTTGGAATTTAGGGTACAGATCAATTTTTTTTAAAAAGCTTTATTTCACCCATAATTCCAATCCAAGACAGAAGGAAATATCCATTCACACCCTGAGAAGGGTATCTCTTTAGGGCAAGTAGATTTCTGAAAATAAGCCATTTGCATTTGCATTTATAGCATGTAAAAAACACATTATTATGTTGGGTTCCCAACCAATTAGCCACTGGTCTTAGGGAAGAGATAGTGTGGATTTCTGAAGAAGAGGCAGAAACTTTCTAATGCTAGTCTCTCATTGACTTTAGGAGTCTGAGACAAGGCTGACACCATCTTTTAGATGGCTTTTCCATAACCAGGAGAAAAAAAAAAAAGACAAAACTGAGTGATATTGAACCATCCATTTATACTAAAACGGAGTCATGTTATTAAATAGTATTATCCATGTCAAGAAAGAAAAAGCATAGTATCCCTTCCTTCCCACCACAGTACCAAGGCATAGGTGGGTCTAGAGTTCAGCCAGTGAGTCCAGTTAGTCAGTCAAGTCTTGATGGGGATTTGTTTGAGAACCCTATATTAGGCTCCATGGAGAAAAGAAGAGTTCCAGTATTTGGGCATATTACAATCTACTACAAGAGACAAGTGGATATCTCCCTGTGCAGTCTATCCTATTCCCATTACATTGATGAATTATTTCCAAAAAGTCTATTTCAAATTTAAATTTCAGCATTTTTATTGTGTTGTACATATATAGTACTTAGTGCGTTGTTGTGGGGAAGAAAATTGGAAAACTACATGGTCCCTGTCCTCAAGAAAATTACAGCCTACTAGAGAAATGCACATCTATTGAAAAAAAAATAATAGTATGTATAATATGCAACAAATGAGAGATTCAGAAAAAGCACTTTAAAAAAATTTTAAATAGAAAATACTTTTAGCATAACTATTTGCACTAGGGTAATGGAAACTCTCTTGAGACAAAACTCTGGGTCTTGAAATCTTTGCCCTTTGAATATCATACCTTCCCCTATTAGATTATGAATTCATAATTATGAGCTTTAATGTTCTACATTTTTGTAACCTCATCATCATACCTAGATCAGGGTTAAATGAAATTATTACTAACTGACTGGTTCCTGGTACCTCAAGCATCACCCAGTGGCCCACTTGTTGACCATATTATGGACAGATTCTCTCTGTCCCTCTCTCTCTGTCTCTTTTCTTGCTTGTCTATGTCTCTCTGTATCTCTTTCTGTGTCTTTGTCTGTCTTTGTCTCTGTCTGTCTGTCTCTGTTCCTCTTTCTCTTATACTCACACACCCTTGAGGGCCAAAGATGGGTCTCAGATGTACTATCGCAATGCTTGTCCATGGTCCTGACCACGACTCCCTCCAGGGCTGACCCTCTTGTCCTATCCCCTCTTTTTCTACAGCTCTTCTAGGAGATACCAAGTGGTGCTCGGGAGACACAGCCTGTCCACTGAGGAGAAAGGATCTGAAGCTGTCAGTGTTTCAAAAATGGTGGTCCATGAGGACTGGAACCCTAACAAGCTTTCCAATGGGTACTTCAAGGGCATTTTCTCCTTTGGGTTGAACTGGGGAGACAGGAAAGGCTCTCATGGAAGGCAAAAAAGCTAAGGAAGAAACAGCTAATCTGGTCTTGGGAAGAAGATGCCCTCTGCCCAGTGCCTTAATCTCCAAGGGATGAAACATATGAATTCAAATGAGAATATACTTACTTAATGGGAATATATGGAAAGGAATGCGTGAAAATGTCTATAATAAGAGCAGTGATAGTCCCACTAGACAGACCACAGGTCACATGTACAGCCAAATTTTGGGAAAAACATCGACAAACTGGAACATGTCCAAATGAGAGTAACCAGATAGAAAAGAGACTGTTCAGAAAGAAGAAACACAGAATTTCAAGGTCGAGAAAGATCTAAGCAGCCAACCAATTGAAACTTTATGTGGGAGAACATCCCCCCTATAGAACATATCTGATAAGTAATTTTCCATTTGCTTAATTTGATGCAAGGATCACTTGTCACACTGGGAATGTTCAACTAGAGAAAACTTTGGGGAAATGTGACCAGTGTCTCCAAATATTTGCAGCATTTAATGCTTTATCTATCTGAAGGTCAGTCCACAAATATTTATTAACCCCTACTATGTGCCAAGAACTTCTCTAAGTTCTACAGATCCAAAATCAAAAATAGTCCCTGATCTCATAGAGCTCACAAAGAGAAATATAAATTAACTAGATAGATAGAAGATCTATGCAGAATCAATGGAAAGTGATCTCAGTGGCGAAGACACTAGCAGTTGAGAGACCTGCAAAAGGCTGCCTACAGAAAATAAGATTTGTGCTGAATCTGATAAGAAGCCAGAGACTTTTAAAAGAGGGGTGATGGGGAGAGGAGGCCAAAGATCTGGGAGCTCTCTCCTCACTCCATGGTCCAAGGCTGACTGGAGAATGGTGTCGGGGAGCAGAAGGTGCTAAAATAAGATGGGGAGAGATGAACCCCAAGATTTAGAGCAGAAGGGGGTTTAGAGATTTAACATCAATCCCCTGATTATAAAGGGCTAGAGAGGAAATATTAACGTAGGAGAGAAGGAGGTTGAGTCCAGATTTTCTGATATCTGGAGAGAATTGTAGATTATTTCATTTAGATTCAATATAAGAAAATACTTTCTAACCCTGAGAACTTTTTCCAAATGGAATGAACTCCTCTTCCTTATTATTATAATATCCAAACCATTGAAAGCTAGAGAGACCTTGGAGACCATCTAATACAACTCCCTCACTTTACAGATGAGAAAATTGAGGCACAGAGTTTTTTTATTTTTACACAAATAATAAGTTTCAGAGACAGGATTAGAACTCAGATCCTTTGACGAGTAGTAAGCACTCTATGATCAGCAGGCTTTCCTCTATGACACAAACACTGTTGTGTTGAACTCCTGGTGGGTTAGAAATTTTCAGTGTTGTCAAAGTCAAATAGAAACAGTGGCATATTTACTTAGAAAACTACAAACTAACATTATCTATGTTTCATTGTATTTTTATTTATTTTTTCCTGATTATTTTCCAGTGTGTTTGTCAATTGCATTTTTTTTTTTTTTTGGCTGATGCAATTGAGTTAAGCTAGGAAGTGTTAAATGTCTGAGGCCAGATTTGAACTCAGGACATCCTGACTTCAGAGCTGGTGCTCTATCCACTGCACCACCCAGCTGCCCCTCAATTGCATTTTAATCTGATTTGAGTTGCATTTTGCAGAATGGGACTTGACAGCTCTGAATGACTTCCAAAATCCCTTTGGGCTCTGATGATCTGATTCTCTAATGAGGATTCCTGTGCTGAAGGTCCTCTGAGCAAGTAGGGACCCAAGGAAACCAGTGTTTTAACCAAGTCCAATTGGCCATGACCCGAAAGATAGATTTGAGCAGGAAGGGACAAGAGTCAGGGACACCCACTGATCTGTTGCTCTCCACCTCTCAAACAGTCCTCTTGGTAGTTAGAAATCACCATTACTCCAAGTCCAGTTCCAACGGATCTGCGAGATCATGGGCACAGATACTTGCTCCAATAATGCAGGGTGCACCTTATCCCTGCCTGACCATCGTGTGTGTGTGAGTCTGTGTGTGTGTTCAAGAGTTTAAATGAGGTAATGTCTTCATCAGTCTATCCAAGATTAATGGAGAGGAGAACACAAGACTCTGGACTGGCTCCTGGCTATTGGGATGATCTCAGGTCAAATTGGGGAACAAAGTTGACAAGAAGCCCCCTTTCTTCAGTCTTTTCTCTCTTTCACACTCAGGAATGACATCGCCCTGCTCAAACTCGCCAACTCTGTCTCTCTGACTGAAAAAATTCAGCTGGGCTGCCTGCCTCCTGCTGGTACCATCCTGCCCAACAATTTTGCCTGCTATGTCACAGGCTGGGGACGGCTGCAAAGTAAGTGGGGGGTCCATGTGTAGGAAGGGAACACAGAATAGTGATCCCTCCAATCATTTGAAGGAGACCAAAGATCTGGGAGCTCTTTCCCCACTCTATTGCCCAAGGCTGACTGGAGAAAGGTGCAGGGGAGCAGAAAATGCTAAAATAAGGTGGGGAGAGTTGCACCCCAAGTTTTAGAGTGTAACATTGATCCCCTGATTTTAAAGGGCCAGAGAGGAAGAAAGATTATTATGTAGCAGAAAGGGGGTTGAGTCTAGATTTTCTGATAACAGGCCTAATGTTCAATAATACTTGTAAAGCTTCCCTCACGGAGCTGAAAACTGGAAGGGACTTCCAAGAATGGCGAGACAGAGCAAGACTTTGCAAAGAGCACTAACCTTCAAATCAGAGGTTTTCTTTTTGTTGGTTTTTTATTGTTGCTGTTTTCTTTGTTTATTTTTGAAAGATCAGATTTCCTGATTTCATCAGTCCTCAGGGTGTTTCTGGAGAGGACCCTTCCTCTACCAAGGTAGATGGGTACCTTCTTCATCATGTATAGTCAGGGGGAGTTGCCTGAGGGACTCTAATTTGCCCAGAGTCCCAGAATCCTGTGTGTTTCTATGTCATCACCTCTTGATGTTCACTATCTCTGTGACCTTAACCAACACACACAGGTTTCAGTTTTCTCATCTATAAAATGAGAAGGATGAAAAGCTATTTCTAGCCTTAAAACTAGAATCCTATGATTTTGAGAAAGAATTTGGATTCAGATTCTTGCTTTGCCATTATACTAGCTATAACTATAAAGGAGTCACGTGTCTCTGAGACATTATTTCCCCATCTATAAAAGAGGGACAGCCATATTTGCACTCTAATCTTCATTGGGTAGTTGTGAAGAAAAAACTTTTCAAACCTTATGTTGGCACAGGATTGCAAGCTACTAATATTTCACTTGGCATTTTTTAACTTTCAAGAAAATTGTAGTGGAGACATTTGAAGGGTATTTTCCTGATCCTGGGAATTTTGGTCTTTCAGAGTATCTAGCTTTGAGTCCCAGCTTCTCCTATCATTTATAGGGTGACTTTGAGCATTTTTCTCTCTTCCTCATATTTTTCTCCTTGTCATACAATTGTATGATGCACCTATAATTTCCATGTTTCTCATGAGATCTTCTCCCCATTAATTCTTTCTTCTCTGGTCTCCTTCCAGCCAATGGAGCTCTCCCAGATATTTTGCAGCAGGGTCGCTTGCTGGTGGTAGATTTTGCCACTTGCTCCCTCCCCAGCTGGTGGGGCAGCTCTGTGAAAACCAACATGATATGTGCTGGTGGTGATGGGGTGATCTCCAGTTGCAACGTAAGTGTGAAAAATGGAGAAATCTCCCTACCCCATATCTTCTCCAGCCAGAGACACACTTGCTTCATTCCAGACAGATGAGAAACTGGCTGGTCAGGGAATTAGAACTTAAGTCCAAAGCCTGCCTATTTCTTATTGCCTGTATGATCTTAAACAACCTGTCTGAGTTTGTTTTCTGTTTGAAAAATGAGGAAATCTGACCATATGGTCTCTAAGGTCTATTCCATCCTTCCAGTTATGATCCTATGAGCAAGAGAGGCAGGGAGCAAAAGTGGAAAGATTGCTGGAAAAATTGGGCAGAACTAGGTTCAAAGCCATGAAACTTACAGCATAATGGTTTATGGGCAAGTAATTTAATCTTGCCGCCAGATGGTGGAGTAGATAGAACACTGGAATTGAACTCAGGAACACTCATCTTCATGAGTTCCAATCTGGCCTTAAAGGCTTACTACATGGACCAATCGCTTAAGTTTGCTGACCTTATGAGCTAGAGAAGGAAATGGTAAACTACTCCCATACCTTTGCCATGAAAACCCCCAATGGGGACACAAAGAGTCACATATGACTGAAAAACAACAATAAAAATTTAAGCTCACTGAGCCTCAGTTTCCTTCTCTGTAAAATTAGGGCAATGAATTCCTATAAGGTCTACCTCATGGGATTTTGGGGAGGCTTAAATGAGATAAATGTGTGTAAAGTATTTCACAAGTATTAAAGGGCAATTTGTCATTACATTATCATAGTTTTTATCCAGTGATGTTAAGTTATTTATCCACTCCAAGTCCCCATTTCTTTAGCTATAAAATGAAGGAATTAGAGCAAAAGTCCTTTACAATTCAGCTCTCAGACCCTAGTACTAAGCCCCACACTTTTAGTGTTAATGGCTGATAATGGCTTGATGAGAAATTTCCCAGAAATCATGACATTTAATCCTATGTCAGGTCTGCTGGAGAGGGAGATATTGGAGGGCCAGGATCTCTTTCACATCCCTCAAAGCATAGTTCTTATCATTCTGCCAATGGATATGATCAGGAACCCTTTCCACAATGCTGTTTAAAGGACAAAACAATTGCTCAAGTCTCACTTTAGAATGCAGTCATGCCATAGGGACCTCTGTGATTGGCTTTCTCTTTCCAGAGACAGAATGGCATGTGTTACAATCAAATACATTTAATAAAAATTTGTGTTATATAGACAAGTCATGAACTTTTGGGGGAAAAAATACCTATTTATGACTATTTAAGACATCCCTCCCAAGAGCCTTAATCCAACTTCATTGAACCCTGGGTTCCCCTTAGGGAGACTCTGGTGGCCCACTGAACTGCCAGGCAGCTGATGGTCGCTGGGAAGTGCACGGCGTCGTGAGCTTCGGCTCATCACTCGGCTGCAACTACTACCGCAAACCCTCCGTCTTCACCCGGGTCTCCAACTACAATGACTGGATCAATAAGGTAAGAAGAGGTTTCTACCTATTTCCCAGGGCCAGAGCAGAAGTCCTGCTCTGCTTCCATGGCATAGCGTGAAAGGGGCACCTAAAGGGCATCCTCTCTGCCAGCTGGGGAAATAGTTACTTCCTGAGGGATGGGAAAGAAATGAGTTGTATAAAAGGACTAAAGCAAGAGATTAGGAGAACTCAGGTCCTTGGAGTGGAACATTCAGGGATTACAAAGAACCTTAGGACATTGAATGTGAAAGGCTGAAAGGGACCACTAGAACACAGAATGTCAGAGCTGGGGGGCCCTTAGAACATGGAATGTCAGAACTGGGAGGGCCCTTAGACCCCAGGAGGTCAGAGCTGGGAGGGCCCTTAGAACCCAAAAAGGCCAGAGCTGGGAGACCCTTAGAACCCAGGAGGTCAGAGCTGGAAGGGCCCTTAGAACACGGGTTGTCAAGGCTAAAAGGGGCTTCAAAATCTAAAATGTGGGAACATAAACTGTTAGAACTAGAAGTAATCTGGGATCATAAAAAGTTAGGACAAAGAATATACCTTAATAAAGGAGAAAAGGAATGAAATTGTGATACAGGTTATTACCCTGGGCTCAGAAGTCTGCAGACAGAGGCAGAAAAACCCTGATTGTCAAAATCTGGGCTACCTTCTAAACACATAAAGGGGCAAATCCTGACTTTTGAACACCAAGAGAATTCTTGATGGAGAAAATCAGATCAAATCATTGAAGAACTGAAATAAGGGCAGGCCAAAGATTTAGGAAACTTTCAGTGAAGGAAGTGATAACACAAAGGCCAAGCTTCCTCCAGAAAAGAGTTGATAAAATGCACGGTTCTCTACTCTTTGCAGAGGTGAGGGATTAAGGGTAAGGAATAAGTGCTTATTCATGGTTGATGTATTGATTGGTTTGCTAAACTGCTTTCGAAATTTTTATTATGACAAATGTCTCACAAGAAAGGGATCTAAAAAAAGAAGTGTTTAAAATGAATGAGACACAATTATAAAAATTATAAATTATATAAAAATGTATGTGACATAATTTTTAAATGAAATTAAGTTTTGAAATTTTGTAAGAAAAAAAAATGATCTGGAGTAGTGATTGCAGACTACTGGATCAGGAGAATTTCCATGACATAGATATTAAAGAGAAAACATAAAGAGTAAATGAAGATGCAGCTAAGTAGAACACTGGTCCTGAAGTCAGGAGGACCTGAGCATCTCAGACACTTGACACTTACTAGCTAAGTGACTTGCACAACTCACTTAACTCCGATTACCTCATACACACATGCCCCAAAAACAGTAAATGAAAACTGGAAATATTCCTTCTCTATTCTCCCCCCATACATACCTCAAAAAATATTAGAAATTTTCAGAGTATACCTCGCTGCCATCTTGGGTCAACAAATAATGATAGACAAGCTTGTAGGTCAGAGAGGAAATTCTAACAAATCTCCTTCCTTCCTGAACTATTCTTTTGTATCTTGTGCAGGTGATGGCAGAAAACTAACCAGAGGAACCTGGGAAAATGGGTCCATCGTAAAGGGAAAAGGAAATAAAATAAATGTAACAAGAATCAAACTGGTGCAGTTGGAGTGGTTCTTAGTCAACCATGTTGTCCTTCTCTTCCAGGGATCCTGGAGGGAAGTGAGCCCTTTGGGTCACAGGCAGCATTGGGGTAGCACCCGTGGTTTCTGACATGTTCTCCTTTCAGTATCATTCCAACATTCCAGAGAACAAACCAATACATTAAATAAATAAATAAATAAATAAAATAATACATTAGGCAGCCCATAGCTCAGGGGATGAAGAATTCACAGGATCTGGAATCAAGAAGACCTAAATTCAAATCTGGCCTCAGCTTTTTGACCCTGGATAGTTGAATAATCGCTTTCTGCCTTAGTTTCCCCAACTGTAAAATGGAAGTAATAATGTCACCTACCTCCCAGGGCCATTGTGGAGAACACATGAGATAATATTTACAATGAACTTCACATATTACTGGCAAATAGTAGACATGATATAAATGCTAGCGATAGTGTGTGTGTGTATATATATATATATATATATAATCCTCCTATAGGGGAACAATGTAGTGAAATGGAAATCAAAGGACTTGGGCTTGAATCTCTGCTCTGTTCCTCGGACTTGGCTGATGTTGGCCAGATCACTCATTCCCACTGGGTTTTATTCACCCCCACCCCAAGCCCCATTTTTTTTGACAAGGTGTTTGGGATTAAGTGGGGTTAAATGACACACAGTTACTAAGTGCTAAGTGTCTGAGGTTGGATTGGACCAGGTCCTCCTGATTTCAGGGTCTGTAGGCTATCCAATGCACTATCAAACTGCCTCTAGTTTACTGTTCTTTAAAAATGAAAGAATTGGAGGGGCAACTAGGTGGCACAGTGGAGAAAGCACCAGTTCTTAAGTCAGAAGGATTCAAGTTCAAATTTGACCTCAGACACTTAACACTTCCTAGCTATGTGACTGAGGGCAAGTCACTTAACTCCAGTTGCCTCAGGAAAAAGAGAGAGAGAGAGAGAGAGAGAGAGAGAGAGAGAGAGAGAGAGAGAGAGAGAGAGGGGAGAGAGAGAGAGAGAGAAAAGAAAGAAAGAAAGAAAGAATTGGTCTAGAGAGAAAAAGAAAGAAAGAAAGAAAGAAAGAAAGAAAAAAAGAAAGAAAGAAAGAAAGAAAGAAAGAATTGGTCTAGAACAGGGCTTCTTAAACTTTTTCCACTCATGATCCCTTTTTGCCTGAGAAATTTTTATGTGACCCCAGGTACATAAACATGTAAAATAGATATATAAATAACATTCACTAACAATAATTCATAATTTCATAACCCCCACATTCAGTTACAAGACCCTATTGGAGTTGAGAACCACAGTGTAAGAAACTGGAGTCTGGATAATCTCTAAGGTCTTCTTGCTCTGAATTCTTTGATCTAAAAGAAAAGTTCCCAACTCCCATCCGTCCAAGTCATGGCACACATAGCAACTGCCAGAGGCTGGAACAAAGGGGTCAAGGGAGTGATGAGACAAAGAGCTGTCAATACATATGGGAAGGAAGGAAATATTGAGGGGGGGGGGGGGAAACTCCTAGAAGATGTGGAAAGTGAGCTGAAGCCTGAAGGATAAACATTCTAAAAGGAAGAGATAAGCAGAGATGGACTACTTCATTTCACTTCTTAAGATTCACTCAGGGGCTTCATGTACTGAAGATTAATGGGTAAAAGGCAAGAAGGTGTGATGAATGAAAAAACCCAAGAGACAGTTTCTGAGTAATTAATAATCTATGAATTAGGCTAGGTAATAATTGATAAATTGATGATTCTTGGTTTCTCTTGGCAACCAAAACCATACCAGTGATGACGATGAATGCCTTAAACTCTTTGGTAAAAGGAAATGACCCTAAAAAGTGAAAATCAACCTTGACTGATAGACATTTAATAAGGAAAAATAGAAGACTTCAGTTTCTGCTAATAATGTGACTTGATCATGAGCCTCAGCCACCTCCAGCAATCTGGACAGGGGAATCCCTCTCCATCCAAACCACTCGGATTAGTTTTCTCCTTCATGAACCAGGTCACCCTAAACTCATGGAGGGGTACAAGGATAAAACTGGATAAAAACTAGTCCAAACAGGATTCTGTTTATACGCTAAACAGAAAGTAGGTCTCCTACTTGAGTAAAGTCCTGCCCAAGATTGAAAATTATGCTTCCTGAGGTTAGGGTCAATCTCCATCAGCCATGTCCTTCAAAGGCTGACTTTCCACAGGAGTTGGGTCTCAATGAAGAAACAGAGGGAAAAAAAGTCTGGATTTTAATCTAATCTGAATCTAATCTCATCTGGATCCTAAACCAGAGAGCCCAGAATAAAAATTATGTAAAATTTTGGCTTTTCTTTTCTGTTATGGGTCTTCCAAAAGGCAAGGCTACAAAAGTATAGATTGTACATTGTAAATTAGGTATAGGACAGCTATTTCTTTTTGCCATACAAATGAAAAGGCTATCACAAGCATGCATAAATAAAGACAAACCATTAACTGTAAGATAACACAACCTTTGTAGTACTCTCTTGGGAAGTTAAGACTTGAATCGGAATATGAAATATCTTGCAGGTATGTTGAATCAGCATTTTACCTTTCACCTCAACTTCGCCCTATCCAAATAGTTCATTCCAGGTCCTGGGGTCAGATAGCTCTTCAGGACCTGAAAACCAGACTAGTCCAGATCAGACCTCCTACTCCTGTTGGTGGTCATCTTCTTCAATATAGAAACTCTCCTGGCCTTTGGTGAGCATCAAACTGGAAAATCTCTCAAACTCACAAGGTGGTCTTCAAGCCTAGAATAGCCATCTCAGGGTTAATGTTCAGCCACCCATGTTTATTGAAGGAACATAACCAGATACTGAGGCTCAAACTCATTCAGACATGTTCTTCAGTCATTATGTGCTCTCCGTGACTGCACAGTGGGGATTAGAGCCCCAGGTTGCTCACCTCTTGAAGACTCTTGCCACATTTCAATAATGATGAGAGAGACTAAGGACAAGTCATCTCCATTTAAAGATCTAAGCCTTCATTAAGGGTCTTCTATGTAACATCCACAGCATTACACTCAGGAGATAAATGAACATTATTTACTTTTTAAAAGTTTACAATCTAGCTTAGGGAGAGAGCAGGTACATATATTTTCTTAAACAGTTTTTCAATTATGTCCAACTCTTTATGACCCTAGGAAGGACTTTCATGGCAAAGATACTATGTGGTTTGCTATTTCCTTCTTCAGTTCATTTTACAGATGAGGAAACTGAGTCAAATAGGGTTAAGTGACTTGCCCAAGATCACTCAGCTAGGAAGTATCCAGGGCTTCCTGACTCCAGGCCTGGCATTCTATCCACTGTACCATTCAGCTGTTCTATGTACAATTACGTCTTCCACCTCATGACTTTCCCTATTTGATATATCATGAGCCAGCATAAGAAATTAAATAGGAATTTTGGGGGAGTTTTGCAAAAGCCTCAGATGAAACACAAAGTCAGCAGATGACATAGGAAAAAAGTTCTAGAACTCAGAAATACATAAAATATACATATACTATTATATAATTTCAATTTTTTAATACTATAACAATTCAGACTTCTTTGGTATGAAGAGAAGGTCAATAAATTTTATTTTTTTTATCCTTTGATCATTTATTTCTTTATTATTATTATTATTATTATAGCTTTTTATTTACAAAACATATGCATGGGTAATTTTTCAACATGGTCAAGAAATTTTATGCAAATTTTCCACATCATAGGGCCACTGTACCCCTAACACCCATATTATAGAAGGGATAAACATATACAGAGATAGAAAATGTGGCAGCCCATTAAAAATCTCCTTTTCATTTCAAGTAAAAAATAATGTAAAATAGATATTTCTCTAGTTTGCAGTACTGTCTATACTTACCTGGATGAAGGAAACTTTCTCAATACTTAACCAAATTTCCCAGAAAAGTAATGAAATTTCAAGCAGGATGATTGCAGAAAAATCTGGAAAGACTTGTATGAACAAAATGAAGTAATCAGAAACAGAAGAACATGGTTCACAGTAATAGCAATATTGTATTATAATTTATTGTGAAAAACAGCTATTCTCAGCAATACAATGATCCAAGACAATCTAAAAAGACTTGTGATTAAAAAAAATACTATCCACCTCCAAAGAAAGAACTGAAGCATAGTAATTTTCACCTTCTGTCTGTTTTTTCTTTCTTTTTGTTCAAATCTTCTATTACGATTTCTTAACTAATATGGAAATGTTTTAAATGATTTTACATGATTGCACATTTATAAAATATATCAGATTGTTTACTGTCTCAGGTACAGGGGATTGGAGGAAGTGAAGGATCAAATTTGCAACTCAAAACTTCAAAAAATGTTATTGTTCTTACATGTAATTGGGGGAAATAAAATATTATTTTTTAAAAGATCTTATATTGGAGAGACACATGGCTAGCTGAAGGCATGCGAGATAAGAAAGAAATGCTTGGATTTAGAACAATGATAAATCCATTTTTTTTTTAATTCCAGAGGATTAGTGTTTAAAACAGAGTATGACAGCAACAAAAAGTTTATGTGATGATCAACTGTGGTGAACTTGGCTCTTTTCAATAATGAGGTGATTCAGGCCAATTCCAATATCTTGTGATGGAGACAACATCTGCACCCAGAGTATTATGGGGACTAAATGTGGATCACAACATGGCATTTTCACCTTTTGTTGTTGTTTCCTTGCTGGTTTTTTCTTTCTCACTTTTTTTTCCTTTTTCATCTGATTTTTCTTGTATATTATAAATGTGGAAATAAGTTAAGGAGAATTACACATGTTCAACCTATATTGGATTATTTGCTGTCTAGGGGAGGAAGGAGCAGGGAAGGGAGGGAGAAAAATATGGAACACAAAGATTTGCAAAGGTGAATGTTGAAAACTATCTTTGCATATGTTTTGAAAAATAAAAAACTATTATAAAAACAATATGATACTAACGTTGTATCTTTGCATATGTTTTGAAAAATAAAAGGCTATTGTTTAAAAAAAAAAACAGAGTAATGATTTGACATTAACTTAATGGGGGAGAACATGAGCAATTGGCACCTGTGGGGACCAGTTGAAAGGTTTCATGTAGAAAGTGACATTTGAGCCAAACCTTGAAGAGAATGAGGGATTTTAAGAAGCACTGAATTAAGAAATAAAACCCAAGTATTAGGGAAAGGCAATACAAAGGCACAGAGACAGATTATTACACATAAGAAATAGTAAATAGCCCAATTTGGCTGAACTATAGTATACATGAAAAAGTATATTGTAAAATAAGACTCCAAAGGTGAATTGGAGCCATATGTCAAAGGACTTTAAATTCCTTTTATACTTTTATTTATATTACATATTATCTTTATTATATATATTATAAAAGCATTATATATTTAAATAATTATATTATTATTTTATTTTAATTGTTCTATATTAAATATGAATATAAAAACAAATATTAATATTTTATATTTATAAAAGAGATTATATTTCCTCTTCGAAGTAATAGGAAGTCAGCGGAGTTCAGTGAAGAGAGAGGATGGGCATGGGCAGACTAACACTCTAGGAAAATCACTTTAGCAACTTTGTGGAGAATGGATTGGAGTTGAAAGAGCCTAGAGCCAATAAGACCAATTAGGAAGCTTTTAGGAGAGTTTGAGTAAGGAGTGTTTAAGGTCTTGAAATAAAGCAATGGCTATGTGGGAATTAAAGTGATGGAAGGAAATAAACATTTATTAAGTGCCTATTATAAGTCAGGTTCTGTACTCAGTTCTTTACATTATCTCATTTGCTCCTTACAATAACCCTGAAAGGTAGGTGCTATAGGAGAGATGTGATAAGACAGAAACCACATTTAGCATCTGATTGATTATGTGGGGGGGAGTGAGAGTACAAGGTCGAAGATAATACAAGACTGTGTACCAAAGTAGCTGGAGGTATGAGTTCTGTTCAAATAAAATAACTATTTTATAGAGCTTGTAATATGTAGAGAGTATCTCCTCTGACATCCTCCTGTAAGATCTCAGCAGGACATGAAGTGACTTGAGTTCTCAAGATGAATGAATGAAATTTTAAACAAATATTGATATTTGTTTATCAATTATCAAAATGCTATATTGATTTGGTTTGGAGGGTCTTATTCAGCTGAGATTTTGGCACATATGATACATTTACATTTACATGGTACTTTTGCCTATTCACATCATCAACATTGCAAGAAGCAATAATTGTGCTTTATGCAATAATATCTCTTCTAGCTTGTAGATATATACACACACACATACACACACACACACACACACAAATACAACTTTTCTAATTTCTGTTTTCATCTCTCCCCCAAAGGAAAACTTTCCCTTTTGTTGTCACTTATTTAGGCTTCCTGGCTTCAATTAAAGGGGGAAATATCAATATTAATAACAAAATAATAATGTCAATAATAATGACCATTATAGCAAGAATATCACTGCTAACAATTATTCTCTATCTTGTGGGGGACAGAGATTACCTCCAGAAGGATTTTTTAAAGTATTGATAAGGCTTGTGATTGTAGGAGAAAGGAAGGAAGGAAGGGAGGGAGGAAGGGAAGGAAGGAAGGAAGGAAAAGAAAGAGAAAGATTGCATGGAATGATGTATTTTTTATTACTGTTGCCAATAGAACAGTTAATCTGTTGACATCTGAGAAGGGAACTTAAACTATGACTTAAAATACAAGAATAACATCTCCACTAGGGATGGAGTGAACCCAAGAAGAGCCTATAATGACATGTTTTCTTTGTGAAACTTGCAAATCAGATTAAGACAATTTTAGATTGACAATAAGATTAAGTGACTTCTCTGGGAATCACATGACCAGAAAATGTCAGAGATGGTATTTGAACTCAGGTTTCCCTAGCTTTGAGGCCAACTGTCTTTATACTATAACATGAAGAAGCTTTTATTCTTTTAAAATTTTTTAAATTTTATGAGGGAAGGGATAATAAGTGAGATTTTGTAAATATCCTGTCTATCTAAGAAAGCTTACTTTAAATCTTTTTGTTATGAGGGAATTATGGGGCATGTTGACTGCTACAGGTCTTACTAACTTCTTTTTCTTTTTTTTTTTAAATTTCAATTTATGGAATAAAACAAGCATATCCATAACACAACACAATTAAAAATATCATTGCATATAGAAGAAGAAAAAGAAAATTAAGATGATGGAGAAAACAGCCAAATATACACCTGAGAATCCTAACAACACACACATTTGGAAGAAAAACACCAAAAAAAGGGCCAGTAATTCACAGAAGATAGCAATCATAAAACTCTCAGGTGATGAAGAAGATGAAATTGGAATCCTAGAGAAAGAATATATATAATTTCATAGATATCACTGAATCATGATATAATTTACTCTTTTTTCTTAGGTGTGAAACATTTTCAAATTAGTTATTTTGTTTAAGAAAGAAAGATAGAATGTTTGATCTGCATTCAGATTCTATCAGTTCAATCTCTGGAGGCAGATAGCATTTTTCACCATGAGTCCTTTGGGATTGTCCTGAATCATTGTATTTCTGAGAATAGTCAAATTATTCACAATTCTTCATTGTACATTACTGTTATTTCTGTGTGCAGTATTCTCCTGGTTCTGATCATTTCCGTTTGTATCAGTTCATGTAAGTCTTTCCAGGTTTTTCTGAAGTCACTTTGCTTGTCAGTGTTCCTATTTCCATTATAATTAAATACCACAACTCGTTCAGTCATTCCCCAATTGACAAGTATCCCCTCAATTTTCAATTCTTAACTACCACAAAAAGAGATACTACAAATATTTTTGTACAATTAAGGTTTTCCTCCCCTCTTCCCTTTTTTTAATCTCTTTGGGATAAGGGCTTACTAATGATATTGCTGGACCAAAAGGTATATTGAGTTTTATCGTCCTTGGGGCATAGTTCTAAATTGCTCTTCATAGTTGGATCATGATATGATTTACTCTTGACTGAAAAAGAGAGATGAAAGATTAAAGAGATGGGTGGGCAAGTAGCACATTGAATATTTTTAAAAGGCAAACTCATGTAATGTAATCAAGGAACCAGAGAGGGAAAATTTGTCAGAAAGGATTTTTGTGAAAATTAATAAAGGAACAAAACTTTAAAAATCCAAGATTAACAGAGTTAAAAGTATGAAGTTTAAGGAGGAGAGCATACTAGGGGGTGCAGTAGATAGAGTGCCAGACCTGGAGTCGGAAAGATTCATCTTCATGAGTTCAAATGTGGACTCAAACATTTCCTGGGGCAAGTCACTTAACCCTATAGCCCTCAGTTTCCTCATCTGTCAAATGAGCTGGAGAAGGAAATGGCAAACTACTACAGTGTCTTTGCCAAGAAAACCCCAAATGAGGTGACAAAGTCATACATGACTGAAATGACTGAAGAACAACAACAATTAAAGCTTTGAGTTAATAAATAAAAACTAGCAGCTATTTTTAAAGTGATGATAATAATCAAACAAATAAACCATTAGCTAATGTGACCTTAAAAGAGAAAAACCAAAATACTAATCTCAAAAATGAAAAAAATGAATTTATAACAATTTAAGAAGAAATAAAGACAATTATTAGAAACTATTTTGCCTAATTATATGCCGACCTAAGTGAGATGGATGAATATTTACCAAAAAAAAAAAAAAAAAGTAAAATGCCCAAATAAACAGATCAATAGAGAATTTAAAGAACCCAAACTCAGAAAAGTAAATTGAACAAGGCATAAGTGAATCCCCACCCGACCCCACCCCTACTTTCCAAAAAAACATATAGGAGTGGAGGGAATTAGAAATGAATTATATCAAACAGTCAAAGAACAATTAATGTTGATATTACATCAACTTTTGAGAGGAAATCACTAAAGAATGGGGCTATTTAATTCCTTCTATGAAATAAATATGGGTATGATGCCTAAAATGGAGTTAAAGAAAATTATAGGCCAAGATTACTATTGAATACTTATTTTTTTAAATTGTAAATAAAATATTAGAAAAGAAACTACAACATATCACAAAATTTATATGCCATGATTAAGTTGGATTTATATTAGGAATTCAAGATTGTTTTATTATTGAGAAAACTACAAACGATATTAATAACAAAAACATCAAAAATCATACAATTAAAGCTTTTTTATGATAAAACATACACACACAAAACTAGAAAATGTAGGAATAGAGTTTTCCTTAATATGATAAATAGTATCTATCTAAAACCAAGAGTGAAAAATATTTGTAAAGAAGATAAATTAGAACCCTTTATAATAAAAATCAAAGATACTCACCATTACTACTATTGCTATGATATATTGCTAGAAATGATAGCCATAACAAGAAGAAAAGAAAAATAAACTTGGGGAACAAACATAGACCAAGAGGAAACAAAATTAATGCTCTTTTGGTAAATGATATAATGATTTCCATAGAGAATCCTAAAGTCAATTGAAAAAATTAATTGAAACAATAATTTCAGCAAAGTTTCAGGATATTAAATAAATTCACACCATAAATTAACAGGGGGATAGTTAGGTGATTCAATGGATAGAATTCTGGCCTTTGAATCAGGAGGACCTGAATTCAAATGTTATTTCAGACACAAATTATGTGACCTTGGACAAGTCACTTAACCCAATTGCATCAAAATACAAAAACAGGAAGAGATAAGAAGAGAAATTCCATCAAAAATATCTATAAAAGATATAAAATATTAAGAGTTTATCTGCCAAAAAGAAATAGGATCTATATGAATACCATAACAAAGCATTCTACACAAATACAGATGTAAATAATAAGAGAAATACTAATGCTTACAAAAGGTTGTGGCAATATAACAATAATAATACTACTAAATAATAAATTAATATACTTATTCATTTCCATGCCAATAAAACTACCAAAGAACTAAAAAGATGATAACAAAATTCTTCTGGAGAAACAAAAGGACACCAATATCAAGTGAAATTCTAAAGAAAAAGGAAGTGGGAAGAAAAGTGACCTACCAGTATGACATTTCTAATATTTCTACAAAGCAATAATCATCAAAACAACCTGCTACAAGAAATAAAGAGTGAAACATTAAGTAGACAACACTCAGAAGAAAATTAACACAGTGTCCTGGGGTCTGATAAATCCCAATTTTATCTATCAATATCATATTTGAAATTAAAATATTTTCATATTAAGAATAAACCAAAAAATACCACTATGGAAAAAAGAGGGAGTTCAGAGATTTAATAAAAGTTATCCACCTTAATGTTGTTCCGGGGTGATTTAGACACAGTAGACCTGTTTCCAGTAACACAAAGGGAACATGTAATTTCCATTCCCTCCTCCTCCCTTCCCACTCCCTTTTAAGTACACATTGAAGATTCAGTCATACTGAATTTATTCAGAGATTACAAAAATGTTTCTTTCTCGGATTTTGGTTTAAAAAAAAAAAACACTGAGTTCTTTCATTAGTAATAACAAAGAAAAGAGAGAAAAAAAGCGGGGGGCCAGCGAGGTCTTGCTTAAGTGGTACTTCAGAAGGAAGAACAAGGGGACTGAGGGTGGGAATGAAGGACAGAGCCAAAAGAACAGTGGGGTAGGGGAGGGGAACGTTCCTCTATTTCAGCAGTGCACTGGGAAGAAGGCCAGATTTAAGAGCAGGATAATAGTGGGGAGCCCTGCCTTTGGCACTGTGGCTGAGTTGCCCCCTTTGGGGGCCAGGGCCCATTGCAGAGTGAGGATTTACAGTAGCCGATACCAGCTGATTTCAGTTTTTGCCAACAAATAAACTCTACCTGTGTTTTCTCTTAAAATGATTAACGTCTCTTAGAGTGCTTCAATATTTGTCCTGAGGAGACACCAGATAGTTAGAAATCCAGGACTGGGCAAAGAAGGGACTTTAGATAGCATGCAATATAATCCCCTCATTTATAGAAGAGGAAATAGCTCAGAGAGAGAGAGAAAAGGGACTTGCTCAAGATAACCTAGTGAAGAAGGAAACAAGTATTTATTAAAAGCCTACTGTATGCCAGGCACTGTGCCTAAAACATAATTATCTCATTTGAGATAATAAAAAAAAAAAAATCTTGTTTTGTCCTCACAAAACTGGAAGATAATTGCTACTATTATTCCCATTTTTCAGTTGAGAAAATGGAGGCAGGCAGAAGTTAACTAGTGACTTGTGTAGGGTCATATAGCTAGCAAGTATCTGAGTCCAGATTTCAACTCATGTCTATTCTGATTTCAGTCTAGTGTTCTCGTTGCCTCAAAGCTAATAAAGAACAGCTGGAATTTAAACTTTAAAGACAATAAGTATTCTTTCTACTTGTCTGTATTTCAGTTAGGTTCATATTGGAAGCAACAGTGAGCTGGGTTTGATTTTTGGGGGGAAAAAAACAAAAAGAAAACTTTTTTTTCTATATAAAATGAGAATAATAATAATATCTATGTACTAGGTCAGTAGAATAATGCAAGCCTTAAAGTGTTTTGGAAATGCTAGCTACTACTGGGATTATATCCCAAAGAGATTATAAAGAAGGGAAAGGGACCTGTATGTGCACGAATGTTTGTGGCAGCCCTTTTTGTAGTGGCTAGAAACTGGAAACTGAGTTGGAGAATGGCTGAATAAATTGTGGTATATGAAAATTATGGAATATTACTGTTCTGTAAGAAATGACCAACAGGATGATTTCAGAAAGGCCTGGAGAGACTTACACGAACTGATGCTGAGTGAAATGAGCAGGACCAGGAGATCATTATATACTTCAACAACAATACTAGATGATGACCAGTTCTGATGGATCAGGCCATCCTCAGCAACGAGATCAACCAAATCATTTCTAATGGAGCAGTAATGAACTGAACTAGCTATACCCAGAAAAAGAACTCTGGGAGATGACTAAAAACCATTACATTGAATTCCTAATCCCTATATTTATGCACACCTGCATCTTTGATTTCCTTCACAAGCTAATTGTACAATAATTCAGAGTCTGATTCTTTTTGTACAGCAAAATAATGTTTTGGACATGTATACTTATTGTGTATCTAAGTTATATTTTAATATATTTAACATCTACTGGTCATCCTGCCATTTCGGGGAGGGGGTGGGGGGGGTAAGAGGTGAAAAATTGGAACAAGAGGTTTGGCAATTGTTAATGCTGTAAAGTTACCCATGTATATATCCTGTAAATAAAAGGCTATTAAATAAAAAAAAAAAATTTTAAAAAAAGGAAATGCTAGCTACTTTTAGAGGCAGCTCAGTGGTGTGGTGGAGTTAGGAATTGCTGAGTGAGTTCAAATGCTCTGGGCAATTACTTAACCTCTCCCCAGCCTCAGTTTCCTCAACTGTAAAATTTTGCAGTTCTAAACCTACTACCATTTGATTAACACAGTGTTTAATGAATATGTGTTTAGCACCTACCAAGAGCCAACTACTCAGCTAACTAGTACTAGAGATAGTGCAGTAATCACATAAATAGTGTAGGGTGACTTCCCTGAGATCACACATCTTAAAATGAGAGCTAGCATTTGCAACCTTGGTCTCCTGTCACTATACCCCACCGTATTTCATGACTTGCAGTGGTCAGATTTAAAATATATATATAAACTGATAGTGAACTTCGGGCTCTCCTCCATTTCTATTTTCTTTGTATATTTTATATGTTTCTGTATATACTGTGTTCCTTTAGTAGAATATCAGCTCCTTGAAGGCAGGGGCTGTTTACTCCATGTTTAGTATACAGCAGGCATGTAATAAATGTTTTTTTTTAATTTTTTATGTTTTTTTAATGAAAAAGAAAAATTAAGTAGTTTTTTCTCTCAAATACCTTTTCTGGCAAAGAGACAACCTGTACACATATAAGTATATATAAAATCAGTTGTACACACATGCACAACTTCAGTAAAATATCAGTCCCTTGAAGGCAGGTGCTGTTTATTCTGTGTTTACATCAGGCATGTAATAAATGTTTTTTTATAAATGAAAAAGAAAAATGAAGTAGTCTCTGCTTTCAAATATCTTCTCTAATGGAGAGATAACCTGGACACATATAAGTATATTAAAAAATCAGTACAGTTGATTTGAAATGAATGCCTACTGTTTGCCCAGCTCTGATTAAGTAATGAAGGGATGGGGAAGGGAAAGGGGAACTGAATTATTTAAGATTCAGCCTTTTCTCTCCAAGAACTTATATATTATTTGTGCTGCCATAGAAGGCATTCCTGCACCCCACAGTGGGTTAGTCTTGAATTTTGAGATTTTTTTCAACTCCCAGATTTTGAAATTTTTCTCTTTAGCTAATTGATTCCTTGTGTTTCTTGCAAATCTATCCCCCAGTACATTTTAGTCACTCATTGACCACTTTAACCTCTTTTATAGATGCTTCTTCTTCCAACATAAATCATTTGAGATGAGGACCCCCCCATACCAAATCCCTCTTACAACAAACAGTTAAGAAAATCAAGCAGTGACTTTGTCTGACATGTATGATATGAAACATTCTGGGAGTTTTTAAAGTTTTATTGATGACCTTTATTTACTGTCAGCTCCAAATGATTCAACCTCCCCCAACAGAATCTTTATTTGTAAGGAATAAGTTGTGGTTATTGTTGTTCAGTCATCTCTGACTCTTCACGACCCCATTTGGAGTCCTCTTGACAGAGATCCTGGAGCAGTTTGCCATTCCCTTCTCCAGCTTCTTTTACAGGTGAGGAAGCTGGGATTTCCAGGGTTAAGTGACTGGCCCAGAGTCACACAGGTAGTAAATGAGGCAATCTGTCTGAGGCCAGAATTGACTACTGAAAAGGCACTTTATGCACTATGGCACCACCTAGCTGCCCTATAAATAAGTACACTCAATAAATACACTTTTTGGTTTAAAAACCAAAGCACCATATGGGTTATGTCATTACAAATCTGGAGTCCACCGTCTTTCTGCCAAAAAATGGGAGACGTTCCAATTTCCAGTCCTCTGAATCATTTAAAAATTAGTAAACTCCCATCTGGTCATATCCCTTTCATGCAGGCATTCTGACCCCTGTAGACCATCATCCAATCCCATTCTCCATCTCCTACCACCCACTTTTTATTCCCATCCTCCTGAACCCACCCACCTTCCCCAAAGCCCCAGCCAGACACTACCCAGCCTTTCCACTGTGCCCTCTGGAATACCTACTCCATAGACAACAAATGTACTTTCATCTGAAAACTTTTCCTTTCCCTCTCCCTCAGTCCTCTGGCTCTCACAGGGACCTGGTTCCCTCCTAATGACACTGTCTCCCTGGTCATCTTTTCTAGCACTTTCACTTATTTCCCTTGATCAAGTCAGGGGAGTTGGAATATTCCTTGCTCCCCATTGACACTTTCAGTCAGTAACCTCTCCTACTTTATAGACCATTCAGTACACATCTACCACCTGTCAAAACCCTGGTGGTCCCTGTCTGCAGACTTCCAGGACAGCCTCCTTCTCTCCTCCATAAGTTCGGTTCCTGGCTCACCATCTTCTCTCCAATTCCTGCCTTTAAGGCAAGGAAAGGGAAATAGATTGTCCTGTGACAATCAGGGATGGGGGAAGCAGACTGAGTGTGTGTGTGTGTGTGTCTCTCCCTTAGTCCATATTGGCAAGATTCTGGTGTTATGGGCCAGAACTCTGACCTTGAAACAAAGGATTCTTACAAGTCAGTGGAATTGATGGAGACAATAATTATCTAATTTAGCATGATTCAATATGATTGATCTGATCCTACCAGGAGATGTTATGAGCCAGAACTTGAAACAAGGTACAAAGTGGAATTGGGAAGACAATGGTTAAATCTAGTTTAGCATTGATTTAATCTTACAACAAATAATGGTTCCTAGTGATATAATGATTGGTGATTATTCAGTGTGGGGAATATAAGCTAAAAACTCTCAGGGCCAAAAGGGACAAGAGCACTAGAAGCTCTCAGAGGCTGAGACAGATTCATTCCATCTTCCACTTTTATGGTGGCTGGAAGTTGAAACACAAACCTTTGGGGAGAGATCCAGAGGGCAGGGAAGGCAGGTGGGAGCTCAAGCCCATGGAACCAAGGAAAGAGGCCTCTAAGAAAGCTAACAGGGCCCCAGGAAGGAGGCAAGACTTTGAAGGAGACAATAAAGAATTTAGACTTTAACACCTGGCTGCATTTGTGATTACTGAACTGAAATGGAGGCTGCTCCCAGAGACCCCAAGAAAACCTCAACAGAGAACATGACATTTTAGAGAGAACATTGCATTCTGGCCAGAATCTTCTCTAATAGGCTGATTCTTCACCTGGAAAATGATCATCTACCCAAGAGCTAGGGTGGCTCCAGAAAGGGCTAAGGAACAGTCAATAATGGTGTTTGTTGCCCAACAACTCAAGGGGAAATGCCAGGAATACAACAAAGGTCTATACACAATATTCATTAATCTAACAAAGACCTTTGGCACTATCAGTTGGGAGAGAAATTATGGTAAAACCTGTCCAGAGAAGTTCCTTAGTATGGTACATCAATTTCATTATATCATGCTTCTGGATAATGGACAATGCTCTCAAGCTTTCCCAGTCATCAAAAAAGTAAAGCAGGGCTCTGTGCTTCCTCCTATGTATGTTTTCCACAATGCTGTCAGAAGCTTTCAACAAAGACAAAAATGGCTCAAAAACAGCTACTGACCTGGTGTTAAATTATTTAACTTGAAAAGACTAACAAGCCAAAACTAAAGCATTATATGAGACTTTTTATTTACAGATGACTGCACTCTGCAAACACAGAACCATGCACAGCAAATGGACAAATTTTGACTGCTGCAGCTAAATTTGCTTAACTTAGCAAATTTGCTTATACTTTCCAGGATGCACACATTGATGATGCATTAATAGAGCTAGCGCAGTGTTTGGGAGGCTCCAAAGGAAATGTGGGAGAGAAGTATTAGATTGTCTACCAAAATGAAGGTCTACAGAGCTACTGAGCTCACTGCTGTATGTCTGTGAACCTTAGACAGTGTACCAGTGCCATGCCAGGAAACTGAATCGCTTCCATTTGAATTGTCTTAGGGAGATTCTGAAGGTCATCCCTGCAGGATGAGGTACCAAATACTGTGGCCTTTTCTTGACTAAACCATTGCGCATTCAAACTCTACTGCAGAGAGCACATCAATGAACTAGCCATGTTGTTCCAATGCCAGACATACATTTGTCTAAAAGATTATTTTATGGAGAACTAACACAGGACAAGCACTATGGTGCTCAGAAGAAGTGATACAAGGACAAGTCTCAAGTCTCTCCGAAGGACTTTAGAATTGATTGTGCAACATGGAAGATGCTAGCACAGGACTGCCCAGCACGGCATGCCTGCATCAAAACAAAGCACACTGCTCTGTGAGCAAAGCAGAATTGAAGTAGCTCAAAAGAAACAAAATATGTGTAAATTTAGAGAATCCGTCTCATATGTTCATATGGACTATTTGTGAACAACTTGTGAAACAGACTTCTGAGCTCTTATTGGTCTAATCAGACACAATCCTGTATCTTAATCCCTTCCTATTTACTGGCTTTTCTTCCTTCCTTCCTTCCTTCCTTGCTTCTTTCTTCCTTCTTTTCTCTCTTTCCTCATTTCCTTCCTCATGGAGAACCTAACAAATCATTGGTTCTAGGATAGAGCACATTGATTCTTGTGTATGAGGATCTGGATTCACATCTCTCATCTAACCTTCACTAGATTGGGGCTTTCCTTCCTTCTTCCTTCCCTCCTTACTTTCTTCTTTCCTTCCTTCCTTCCTTCTTTCTTCCTTCCTTGCTTCTTTCTTCCTTCTCTCCTTCCTTCCTTCCTCATGGAGAACCTAATAAATCATTGATTCTAGGATGGAGCACATTGATTCTTGTGTATGAGGATCTGGATTCACATCTCTCATCTAACCTTCACTAGATTGGGGCTTTCCTTCCTTCTTCCTTCCCTCCTTACTTTCTTCTTTCCTTCCTTCCTTCCTTCTTTCTTCCTTCCTTGCTTCTTTCTTCCTTCCCTCCTTCCTTCCTTCCTCATGGAGAACCTAATAAATCATTGATTCTAGGATGGAGCACATTGATTCTTGTGTATGAGGACCTGGATTCAACCCTCTCATCTAATCAGATTGGGGTCTTTTTTTCCTTCCTTTGTTTCTTTCCTCTCTTCCTTCCTCATGGAGAACTTAACAAATCATTGATTCTAGAATGGAGGACATTGATACTTGTGTATGAGGATCTGGGTTCACCCCTCTCATCTAACCCTCACTAGATTGAAGATCTTTTGATAAACTATTTTACCAGTGAAATAAACTTTTATCACTTTCTTTTCTAAGGCAAACAAGATTAAGTGACCTGCCCAGGGTCTCACAGCTAGTAGTGTCTGAGGCTGTATTTGAACACAAGTCCTGCTGACTCCAGGACTGGTACTCTCTCCTTTGCACCACCCAGCTGCCCCTTAGTTTTATCATTTGTAAAAAGAAGTGGTTGATGGTCCCTCCTAATCCTATTCTCATGATCCTTTATTCTTTGGTATACCAGAATGGTTGCTTCAATTCAGGGGTGCTTTAGAATAGGTGGGTGGGGAATAGATCTATGTTTATTTTTTAATGAGATTAACCAACATCACAAACATGAACATTCAATATACAAAGAACAGGGGGATAATATGAAACTCTGGACCTCAGAAATAGGCCTTTCTTCAGAAATGAATGAACTCCTCTTACGGATGGAAAATTTCCCATAAGACCACTGGTCCTAGGTTCCCACACCAGCAAGAAAGAACAAGGGAAATCATATTTAGGTATGTCTGACTTAACATAATTTCCCTACACCATTAAAAATTAATATTCATTTTATTTTTAAGCATCAAAAGCTTATTATTCTGGATTAAAAATCTTTTCCAACAGATGACATAGTTCTTAGTCTCCTCTATCTTCTTCTGAATTTCATATCAGTTTCACATCAATTCTCCTGATACCCTGATACCCTGAGTCTTCTTTGTAATCAAAGAAAAATCACAATTTAACAGCCTTTACCTGCCTTTCCTGAGGGAACTTGAGAGCCTCTCACCCTGACTTACCTCTGTGGAAGAAAAACTCTATACCCTTCATTTTAGGTAAACTAGGTCAGGGATAATTTATTAATGAATCAGCGTTCCCGCTTGGAGAACGACGTCTATAAGCAGTGACCCTTACTCACTGGAATTCTTGATCACTCAAGAAATTTCCCCTTGTGTTTTATATAATAATCTTAAAATAGAAGACAACGTTCTGTTGCAGAGTGAAAAAAGTGTATAGTTTAAGTTCAACTTTTTTTTGGATGAGTTAAAATAGAATAATAATAATGTTAGTGTGGGCATATCCTTTAGAAAATACTTTCCTGAAACTCTTTTTAGCTATTGACCTTTCAAACTGATCAAAGATGAATTAAGCAATTCTTTTTTTAGATTGGAATAAACAAGAGTCTCAGGACTCCTTTGCCATCTTAAAAATTATCGAAGATCAATATTTGCCATATTAGAAATCAAAACATAAATATTTATTTATTGCTTCAGTTAGATATACCCATTATATGTTAACATAAATACTGTTGCCCCCTGAGGGAATTGGGGTTAAATGATTTGCCCAGGGTCACATAGCCAAGAAGCATTAAATGTCTGAGGTTAGATTTGAACTCAGGTCCTCTTGACTTCAGGGCTGGTGCTCTATCCACTATACCACCTAATTGCCTCAACATAAAATACATTTTTATGAAAAATAATTTTTTTTGAAAAAAATTAGTGAAATGAGTGCATTATTTTTCATAGTTTTACAGACGTCTTTAATATCTGGTTTAATAGGAGACAGTTGGAATCTCAGATTTGTTTCTACATTCGGTATCTTTTGATATGTTGTTTTCATTGAAATTTTTCTGGAAAATGTGGCTTTGCACAGACACTTAGAAAAGGAAAGAGAATTTTAAGAAGCAAATAACATTTTAGTAGCATTATGAAAATAACTTGGACCTTGCAGACCTCCTGAAAGAGTAATGGTCACCTTTATGGGTCAAGAGACCATTCTTTGAGAATCTAGATTAAACAAAGACACTTTCACACTTAATTTGGATATCATAAATAAGCTTGAGTCTCTTAGTTTCAGAGAATCCAGTTCCCTTCCTGGAACTGAATAAAATCATTTCAAGAAAGACTGATTAGGTCTTTGATCTCAGTGAAACAAGGACATTTGGAACTTTGGCATAATATTATTTCTTAATATTTTAGAACACAGCTGAGGTCTTAACCTGTAAACTCCTTTGGAATAGGGATTGTTTCATTCTTTGCATTTGTACCCCAAGGGCCTGGTCCTGTGCCCAGCTTAATAAATTCTTGTGGATTCATATATTACTTTACCTCCCACTAGGAGAAAGCTGGACTTTGTTCTTTTCTCAGTTAGGTCAGAGCCATTTTGTTGATAGAATCACCATCCAAAGCCCTGAAAGGACAATTATAAGTATGGAGATGCAGGCTAGTGTTCTGGAAAGAGTGCTGTGCTTATTCTTTGACCCAATGATTCTGAGCCTAATTCTGCATTTACCTCTTTTTTATACTGTATTTATTTTGTGGCTGTTTGTTTGTTGTCTCCAGCATTAGAATGTAAGCTCACTGAGGGCAGGGAAGAGGATTTTTGTAACCCTAGTGCTTACACTCCAAGTGCTTTGGAGAACATCAAGCAATATAAAAAGAAATGTGAATTGTTTCGTCATTCCTTTCACAGGCCAATTATGTACAGTTTCCAGGAGCCATCTATGGCACAGAGAGAGCCTCCATTTAGGTTGAGACAACTGTGAACATCAAGAGGGAAATTCAAGCTTTTCTTTATCCAAGCCTGTGGTGAAGGTAAACACGTTCCCTATTTTATTGCTGCTGTCTTTTTTTGTTTGTTTGTTTTATTTATTTATTTATTTATTTTACTGCTGCTGTCTTTTAGGACATCTGAAGGGCATCTGAAGCATGTTCAGCTAGGTGGCAGAATGGATAGAGCACTGGGCCTGTAGTCAAGAAAACATGATTTTACATAATACTTACATAGTTTTCAGTTACGTCAGAGAAAAAAAATGCATTTGAAACTTAAAGCTACCAAAAAGAAAAGGAAAAGCTGTATACCTCAAAAATAAACTTGTAAAATTTATAGCAGGTTACTACTGGAGGGGAAAGGAGGTCTATATGGCAAAAATAACAAGAAAGGGAAAATGACCTCAAGTTTGCTTATAAATTGATTAATAAACATTGAGAGGAGTTAGTCTGAAATTTACACTAGCTAATGGCTATCATAAAACAGTCAGAAATTCTTTTATGCCTAATCAATTAATCATTGGAGTTAAAGTATTGGAAATCTGGCTACTTCCATACTATAGAGAAAATCTCAGTTATTATCTGATTTTCCTTACAAATAAAATTACTGTTGTGTCACAGTTCTCTTTTATTGTCCTGCCTCAGTTTCCCTAAATTGTTCTGCCTCTGTTCCTTGATTCGTTCTGCCTCAATCCCCATAGTTGCAACTCCCCTCTCCTGACAATTAGGACTGATATAATTTAGGGCTTGGTTACTCTAAGATTATAAATGTGAAATCTCAAGGTAAGAGGGAATTCAGACACTCTGGCTCCCAATTCAGAACCGGATTGATGATCAGTCACTGGAAATTCCCACATTTACCAGTGTTCAGACTCCACCCCTTTCTCCCTGACCTAACTATTGGAATCTTACACTCCTAGCTGATGCTAAGGCTCAACCTGCTGCTGCTGCTGCTGAATGCTTTGAAACATCAGCCCTGGGACCAAAATAGATCCTTTAGTCCCAGAAAATCTCTCCCTCTCAGAAATCCAAATAAAATATTAAAAACTCTCTAATCTCTATCTTGCCTTAGTTTCTCCATCATTACATTACTAACAATCAGTCAATAAACATTTAATAAGTTCCTGTTCTGTCCTAGGCACAGTGCAAAGTGCTAATAATATGAAAAGAGAAAAAGACAGTTCCTGCCCTCAAGGAGTTTATAATCTAATGGGAGAACAAAGTAAGCAAATATGTGCAAACAAGTTACATACAGGATAATAGGAAAAATTAAAAGAAGGAAAGCATTAGAATTAAAAGAAAATTTAAAATTCTTGTGAGAGGATTGTTGTGGGAGAAGTACTTTGTAAACTTTAGAGGGTCTTAAAATATGTAATATGGAGTTGATTGCCTACTGGTTCTGAGGAAGACACAAAGATAATATTTTAATTATGATGATTAATTAGAAGTGTAGAAATTGACTAATTCTCTTTTCCCTACTCCCTCTTTTAGAAATATTAAAAAAGAATTTTTATTTATTTTTTTTTTAATTTTTAGCAAGACAATGGGGATTAAGTGCCTTGCCCAGGTCACACTAGCTGGTCATACAAGCTAGTAAATATTAAGTCCCTGAGGTGGAATTCGAACTCATAACTTCAGGGCCCATGCTTTATTCACTGTGCTATCAAGCTGTCCCTTAAAAAAGAATTTTTAGTATGATCCTTATCTGAAGCCTTTGGACTAATTTGAAAACGAACTTTATTAGTCTTTCTTTAACTATCAGTTTCTAAATAATGTCTCTCTAGATTAGGAAGGATTCCACTTACAGTAATAGGGAGGTAACCTGACAAGGGTGATAATAATAATAACAGCATTTATATAATGTTACATTTACAAAATGTTACATATCTTATACATACATAATATACTATAGATGTGTTACATGTACATACATATAATATATATGTGTGATATATAAATGCAATTCTATATAAATATCTGTATATTTATATAATATAGCATTCATATAGTATCTTAATAATACAGTTTGGTCCTTATAATAACCCTGTGGGGGAAGCCCTGCTGTCTTTCCTAGTTTCAGATTGGAAAAATGAGGATGAAGGAAGTTAAGGGATTTGTCACCCTGGGAAGTTGTCGGGGACTGCCTTTGAAGGCAAGTCTTCCCAGTTCCAAGTTCTTCACTTTTATCTACTACACTACACAGCTACCTATATTGATACAACTAAGAATAAAAGTCTCTTCCTCCCAACCTCCTCCAGGTCTCCCCACCAAAGGAATAAAATAATTAATTATGGACTTAAGAGAAGAAAGAGGCAGGTCAGCGGCACAGTGAACAGAACTCTGGGTCTGGAGTCAGGAACACCTGACAAATCCAACCTCATTCACTTATTCCCTGGGCACTTCACCATGTTTAAATCAGTTTCTTCATCTGTAAAATTAAGCAGGAGAAGAAAATGCAAATTATTCCAGTATTTTTGTCAAGAGAATACTAAATGGAGTCATGAAGAATAGAACATGATTGAAGCGATTGAATAGCAACAGAAAAAAGAAGAAAGAATTCTCTAATTATTTCAGGTAATGGAAGTATTTGTCATGTCCACTTGTGACAACTGGACAGGAGAAATCTTGAAGGGAATATCAAAGAGGGAGTGGTTTTAGGAAACTAATTCTCTAAGGGAAGCCCACAAGTTAAATGATTGTTATTTCATTTGATAAGCCAAAAATTAACTGTAATATCCTTGTTCAGTGAAGACTGATACACACACACTTTTTTTTAAAGAATTCTATGAAATTGCAATGTCATAATGACTGCAAATTAAAGAAATATCCAAGAGCACAAGGGGATTTTTATGAGTTTGGGTATTTTTCTAAGTAGAAAAATCCTTATATTTGAAACGGAAAGAAGGAAACAAGCATTTATTATGTACCAAGCATCATTCTGAGAACTTTATAAATATCTTTTTTAGCCCTCACAACAATCCTGTTGTTGTGCCATTATAGATAGGTGCTATTATTATTCCTGTTTTATAATTGAGAAAACTGAGGTAGGCAGACATTATTAGATTTGCCCAGGATTACTCAGCTAATAATAAGTGTCTATGGCAGAATTCCCTGATTTCAATATCAACACTCTTATCCACTTGCCCCCAAGTTGTCTCTAAATTCTCTAAAATAAATATTGCTTCAAATAGGCTTATGCCTACAGCAGAGAATATCCAATATTATTCTATTTTCCTTCCACTTTCCTATAGTATTATGAATGTTTACAAAGCAGCACCTTCCTAATACTATCACTGTGAAGTACATAAAACAAAAATTGTGATCCCATTTTACAGATAAGGAAACTGAAACTCAGAGAGGTTGAATAATTTTTAGGGAAGCATCAAACTATTTAGTAAATAGAAAGCTGGGCCTAGTTAAGATGATGATTTCAAATCTAGTCTCAGATATTTACCGTGATCCTGAATAAGTCACTTTTGCCTACCTCAGGTTCCATAACTATAAAATGGGAATAAAAATAAGATTTACCTCCCAGGATTGTTGTGAGAATGAAATACGGTAATATGAAGTGGTTTGCAGTGCTTAGCACTTAGAGATACCTTAATAAATGTACATTTCCTGCCTCTCTTGACATCATGCATTTTTTTTTGCTTTTGCTTTATTATTATTATTTTTTTAATTTTGAGTTACAAATTCTCTTCCTCCTCAGTCCCTCTCCTACCCATTGAGAAGGCAAGCAAGTGAAATCAGGCAAAATATATTTTCGTTTTAGCCATGTTTAAAAAAAAAGAAGAAAAATGAAGAAAGTTGAAAGAATAGTATACTTTAAACTATATTCAGAATTCATCAATTCTTTCTGTGAATATTGATAAGTTTCTTTGGAATTTCTTGAATTATTGTATTGCTAAGAATAGCCAAGGCAATCACAGTTGATCATTGTACGATACTGCTGTTGCTATGTTCCCCTGATTTGCTTATGATTTTATCCTTTTTGTCTAAATCATTTCTCTGTTTTTACCTAATTTTGGTATATAGTATTAAATGATGGTCTATGCCTAGTTTCTGCCATATTATGCTTCTAGTTTTCCCAGTAATTTTTATCAAATGATGAATTCTTGCCACAGAAGATTGGATCTTTAGGTTTATTAAATACATGGTCATTTACTACTATATATTGTGCATGTAATCCATTCCACTGATTCACCACTTGGCCAGCACCAGATTGTTTTGAGATTACTACTTTATAATAGTTTGAAACCTGGTATTGCTAGAGTGACTTCTGTCACATTTTTCTTTCATTGATTCCCTTGATGTTCTTTTGGATTCATTTTTTTTCCTAGTCCTACAAAAGAATTCTTTGGTAATGTAATTGATATGGCGGTGAAAAAAGTAAGCTAACAGATAGAATTGTTTTTATTATATTAACCCAGCCAATCCATGAGCAATGAATATTTTTGCAATTATTTACATCTGTGGTTATTTGCATGCAAAATAATAAATTATGCAAACATAAATAAATAATAATAAAATGCATAAAAATGCATAGTTGTATTTATATACATTTATATAGTCCATGGGTTTGTCTAGACAGGTAGAAGCCCAAATATTTTATATTGTCTTCTGTTATTTTAAATGGAATTTCTCTTTTTGTCTCTGTCAGGTTTTGTTGGTAATATACAAACATGCTGATGATTTATGTGGGCTTATTTTATATTTTATACTTCCCAAATATATTTATATAATATATATATATATATATATATATATACACATATACATATTTTAATTTGGGGAGGGAGGACAAGCTAAGAGAGTCTGTATGTGTTTAGGGAATATTTTTATATATTTCTATGCATATATTTATTTTTTATATTTTATACATATATATTATATCCTGCAACTTTGCCCCACTAATTTAGTTGATTGTGTAGAATTCTCTAGGTATACCATCCTATCATCTGCAAAAAGTGTGTTTTGTTTCATCATTACCAATTCCTATTCCTTCGATTTCTTTTTTCTTATCAATCCCATAGTTAACATTTCTAATACATTATAGAATAATAATGGTGACTTGCCCAGGGTCACACAGCCAGGAAGTGTTAAGTGTCTGAGGTCAGATTTGAACTCGCATCCTCCTGTCTTCAGGGCAGGTGCTCTAACCATTGTGCCACCTAGCTGCCCCACCATCTAGTCTTAAATAGCGGTTTTCTTTGTCCTCTTCCCCCTAGCCATTCCACTTTGCACCAAGGGCCATTTCCACTCCTCCTGATCCGGCCAGGGACCCAGATGACTCTGTAGGAGAGACCAAGATTGGAGACCTTGCCCAGTCCTCCCTCATCTAATCCAATTCACTTGTGCATCATGGGGTCACCCCCCTGATGTCATGATCCTTTTTGAGAATAAAGGACATTTCATCACCCATTTCCATTCTTGTAGGGAGTCCTGTGGCCCCAAGTACGTTTGTGGTTATTTTTTCCCCGAGTCTTTAACTGAACAAATTGTCAGATTATTCTCTTCCTAGGGGTTTACGTCCGGGACATTTCTCCATACTATGTTTCCTCGTAGCATTTGGAGTTTTCCTTGGTTTTCTCACCCAAACAACCTCTAACTATATGTTAGGTCTGTGATTGGGGCAGAATGCATTATTTCACTCTCAAAGGAAAAGAGGAAGCAATAAATCCTAGGAGTGGATATTCTACTGGAATTAGCACAGCACTCAGAATGAGGACACATGGGAAAATATGGTATATAGTTAAGGGCGCTGAATTTGGTGTAAGAGAACCTGAATTTGATTTCCTTCTCTATTAATTGTCACTTATGTAATCTTGGAAAATTAAATTTCTCTGGGCACATCTAAAATGAGAGGAATGGACTAGATTATCTCTAAGGTGCCTTCCTGCTCTAAAGTCTACAAACTAAAAGAAAACACAAGAGTGAATCAAGAGTTCTAACTTTTATTTCCAACACTCCAACACTTTTGAGCTATGGAACACAATAGCTAATAAATGACACTTACAAAAGTAAAGCACAAGAGAAAGATCACAAATAAGCATTTGCTGTAGGAAAATGTAAGGAAGGAGACAACAATACCAACTGATAGATATCAGAGATCACAGAAGGGGTAACACAAAAACTGAGCCTTGAAGTAGAACAGGGATTCTGAAAGGCAAAGATAAGCAGGTACCACATCCAAAGGCACAACTTTTACCTTTTGGTGTATTATATTACAAGTTTTCCTTTTCTATACACATAATCTTGTTTGAACATGACTGGTTCCTTAGTATTTGATTGCTTTCTTCCTTGCAGTTTTTTTCCTCTCTGACCTAAAAACTGAAAGTTTGCTATCACATTTCCAGACCTGTCAAATTTGGAATTTCTTTCAGATAGTGACCTGTGGATAACTTCAATTTTCACTCTGCCCTCAGGAGCTAATAATTCAGGGGTATTTTTCTTTTATTGTTTTATTGAAATATGGCACATAAAGTTTCTGTTTGGTAATGTTTTTCAAGGAGTTCAATAATACTTTAATTGTCTTTATTTTTTGCAGATCAACTGTTTTTGATGTAGAAATATCATGAAAACCAACTTTTTAATCCTTTGGCTATATCTGTATATTCTGTTATTAAGAAATAAACTTTTTAATAGACTTGTTTATAAAACTTTAATTAACAAACTAAACTTTTTAATTTTTTTCCTCAATTCTCTTTTAAGTATGTCTGCTACTACAGTAAGTTTTTTTCATCTTCTAAATTATTTCTTCAAGTTTAATTTAATTTATTTAAGTTTAGTCAAATTTAATTTTACTTAATTTAATTCTTTTATCTCTTGTTTTGGCTTTTTTCTATTCTTGGAGTTCTTTTGGCCAATTCACTTTTTTTCCTGCAGATCTATTTGTAATTATATTTTTTTCTACTCTTGGACTCCTACCTATACAGACAATGCCTACCTGGGAGCAGGTATCTGTACCTTATGGCCACCCCCACCCATGTGGTCTTCAAATCCATCAAGGCCTCCTGACCCAGCCTTGATCAAGAGATCTGCTGGCTTCAGGTCAGGCACAGGTTGTACAAAAGAACTGAGGCGGAAAATGAAAAGCTGAGTTTCATGCCTCTGCTCCTCTTCATTCTGTGATCTTTTCCCTATTTTGCATTTCTCTCTTTATCAAATGAAAAAGACAATCCTTTACATTGCCCTCTCACAGTCTTGTGGTAAGAAATAAAAGACAATTTATGTGAAACATCTTGGCAACCATAAAAAATCCAAGCCCCTTCAATTCTCTGGGCTTTCATTGTCTCATATATTAAATGGGGATGAACATTGAACTTGATAACAGATATGAGAAAAAGCCTTTGTGAAAATTAGTACAGGCCACAGAAGCCTGAAGGGAAAGCAAATCGTCCAAATGGCAGAATAAATAAACAAAGAATCAGGATTTATAAAGGAACTCTTTTTATGAAAATCACAAACAGTAGAAACAACAAACAACTTCTAAAATCTTTTTCAAGATTAGAAACTTCCATTTTCTAGGATCTTGCCACCCATCTTACTTCTTGAGGAGCTGAGATTTCCTTACGTGATTGCAACCAATAATTTCAAAGAAACCAAGTCATCAAGCTAGCCAGCCTCAGGTGGATGGGCAGAAATGTAGACGGCCCCTTTCTTCCTCCACTCCTGTTAGTCTCTAGCTCTGCCATCAACGAACCTGTTGCTGTTGGTGGGGCAAAGGCCCAGAAGCTCCATCTCCAAGGGCTCCAGGATCCATAGCAAACCAGAGAATACGGTTTCCTAAGCAGGAAAGCCCAGAGCCCTTACCTGCAGCTGCTTCCAGGTAGAAAGAAAGGAGAGTTTCCAGGTAGGGAGAAAGAAAAGTAGGCTCATTCTTACTTAGGTTTTTTTTTTCTTTTTTTTCTTTTTTTGTTTTTTTTTTTCTTTTTTTTCTTGCTGAAACAATTGGGGTTAAGTGACATGACTAAGGTCACACAGGTAGGAAGTGCTAAGTGGCTGAGCCCGGATTTGAATTCAGGTCCTCCTGACTTCAGGGCCGGCACTCTATCCACTGCACCAACTAGCTGCCCCTCTTACTTGGTTTTAAAGAAAAATCTCTTCCGGAGGAAATTAAAACAACCAGGAATCTGTTTGAATGTCCCTTTGGAGGATACAGCATTAGACACCTGTGGAAAGACAAACACACCATGAACCAGCTTGACAAAGAGGGGAAACATGCTCTCAGCAGGTTGTCACATTAATGATCCTCAAAATCAGCAGCTAAAGCTCAAGTCCCACCTCTGACCCCTGAGGACCCGTACTGGCTGGATGACCCTGGACAGGTCATTAATTTCTCAATAACATCCAGAAAAAGAACTAAGGAGACTGAATGTTGGTTTACATGCTATGTTCACTTCTTTTTTTTCTCTCTCCCATAGTTTTTCCCTTTTGCTCTGATTTTTCTCTCCCAACATAATTCATAAAACAATGTGTATTAAAAATAAACCAAAAAAAAAAATTGCTCAATGGCTCCCAAGCTACCATTTAGTGGCAAAGAAAGTGCCAAACTACATTTATAGAGAAAAATTGTTCAGTAAGAGGAATGATATAGCTTTATTAATAATATCCTCATGGGTCCAGTTTAAATTCAATATGTATTATTTATATGTATAAATGAAACATATTGAATTTATGTTGTTTATATGAATGTTATGTATGTTTCCATGTGTATCTGGCCTCAGATACTAACTAGCTGTGTGATCCTGAGCAAGCCATATGATCTCTGTTTGCCTCAGTTTTCTCATCTGTAAAATGATCTTAATAGCATCTATTTCCCACAGTTGTTGTGAAGATCAAATGAAATGTTTGTAAAGGACTTAGCACTGGCTTGACATACAGTAGGCATTTAAAGGCATATTCTGCTCCTTATTTCATTTTATTCAGCACCTACTATGTGCAGAGCACATCCACAGACATCCTTCTCCAAGCAAAACACGGCAAGATGGTAACCTGGGTTCACAATGACTATACCAATATATATATAATCAACTATAAATTAACTTGGTTTGAAGGCTTTTGTCAAGCTCTACACAGAATTTCTCCATCCCTTCAACCTCTGTCAGAGATGCTGAATGTCCAATACAAGGATGTTTCTTATGCCTTCTGCATGCACAATGAAAGCCAGCACTCACAAGTCCCCCATTCATCCACCTGAGAAAGAAAACCTATGTGCCTTTCCTTCCATTTTATTGCAAATTATTCGTCTTCTGACTTCAGTATACAGCAAGAATATTTTCAAAGACGCATAAAAATCCAGTTCTGATGATTTAACAAAAATATCACCAAAAGAAACCAAGAAATCACTGCTAAGGATTATGAAACTGTAAACAAACAAAAACAAAGACTTTCGGTCGTTGGAGTGTTTTCATCAATACCGCTGATAGAATAGCTGGCTAAGACGCTGATGTCTGAGAATGAGATTTGGATTTCTGGACCACAGCTTAAACTGTAGGAATAATAGCCTCTTGGCTAGGGATGGAAGAGCCATGAAAAGGGTTTATAACAATAAAATAGCTTGGAGTCTTGTGAATCTAATTAAGAATTTTAAATTAACAAGAGAAAGGGATAGAGAAAATGGTCCAAATAATTCTGACAAGTCTAGTATAAAGTACAACCTAGAAATGTCGCAGACAAAATCCAAATATTCTGTTAAAGAAAAAGCAAACACGAAGAAATTCAAGGACTAATAAACTAGTTGGTTTGAGTACATAGGTGAGGAAAGCACAGGATATAATATTCTAAGAATCAGGAAGTCTGCTTAGCTTTCAACTATTTCCTGCCCTCCTTTTTAATATTCCCCTTCCTCCACCACCACTCCTTCTTTGCCTATTTTTCTACTGAATTTGATATGTTTCTAACCCAAACTACGTGTGTGGGTTTGTGTGTTTGTTCTATTTCAGATGGCAGTGAAGGCCTTAATATCAAGGAGCTCTAATATCTAAGATAATTAGAAATTAACACAAATGCTTAAGACCAAGAACCCTTCCTCAATCAATAAGTGATCAAAGTATATGAATAAATGATTTTCAAAAGAATTACAAATTCTCCATACCCATGTGAAAGACTAACAAAATTGGTAATAAAAAGAGAAATGCAAATTAGAACTACTAAGTGGTTTCACCTTCCATGCAATAATTTGGTAAAGATGATAAAAGTCAGAAACAATCAGTGGTGGAGAGAATATGGGATGACTCTCTTAGATCTCCTAACTTGGGAGTAGAGCTGAAATTATTCTATTTGGTGAGTGAATAAATAAGCAGAAACTTATGCGGCTCACTTTATCTAGCTGGCTGCGGTTCACTTTATCTAGCTGGCTGCAAGTTATATTTCATATCCCAATCACGATGGCTAACTTCTTGCTATCTGCTGGGCCATAACAATCTCCAGAGACCATGCTGTGAGGGCCTTAATCAACTGAGTTTTGGAACTTTCACTCTAGAGCTATTGGTGAATGGATTTCTGAGCCTCCTCTCACTTTTCTGCATGGAACAGGCAGCAATATTCTAAAAACAAAAAAGAGGCTTATGTATAAGATTAAAAAAGAAGAAAAAAGAAAAAAAAGAATGTGCAATGATCAACTCAAAGCAATCCCAATAGACTTTGGACAGAAAATGCCATCTGCATCCAGAAAAAGAACTAAGGAGACTGAATGCAAATCAACACATGCTATGTTCACTTCTTTTTGCTGTTTTTTCTCTCTCCCTTGTTTTTCCCCTTTTGCTCTGATTTTTCTTTCCCAACACGATTCATTAAGCAATATGTGTTAGAATAAACAAATGAAGAAATTTTATAAAAATAAAAAAAGAGGTTTTTAGAAGCAGCTAGGAGGACTTGAGTTCAAATCTGATCCAAAAACTTATTGGGGGAGAAGTCTATTTAAAATCTGCCAAGCACTGCTCCAGTTTCCTTGGGAGAATATCAATTTGATCCTAATGTGTCAAATTCAGCAGCAAAACTCCCTTAATTTGCAACATGCAAACCCTTGGGAATCTGTGTCTATATGAGACAGACATATCTCTCAGCTTTCAATGCCATCATTCCACAATTCTCCTCTCCCTTGAGCCCCCAGCCATGAAATCCAGAGAAAAAACAGACTCACCATGAGAAGGATACTCAGTAAGTCTTCGGTATCCGCCCATTCCCCCAAGACTCTATCCAGGGTTTCTATGTACCATGAACCAATCTTCTTATCCCTCCAGGAGACGAACCCTTAGGAGAAAATTATCAGGATTATATCTGGGGATTTTTGAGCAATACAAAACATGTCTCCAGTTGGGTCAGAAAGATGCAGAGTAATGGGATAGGGGACCTTATATGAACTCAACACATGGTAGTTTCTTATTTTAACTAATTATTCTTGCTAAGTTTCTTTACTGATAGACAGTTAAAGGTTCTATGAGTGCCCTTTAATTTTGTTACCTTAGAACTGAAATCTAGATGCCTTAATCTTGTTACAACTCTGTCCATAGTGTCCTAAGTTCTGATTCTCTCTCAGAAAATGTCTTAGGGGTATATGTCATCTTCTTACCCTATTGCTCAAGACCAGCCCTAGAGTTTCCTTACTGTCACAGATATTCACTCCCAGAACAGTCTACAGTCAAGGTGATGATTACTTTTGGCTTAGACTCAAAAGAGAGAACAGGGATCAAAATTCTGAGCCTAAGTTTCTTTATCAATCATTACCATAATTCTTATTTCCCAAGGTGAGTGAGAACAAATCATTCCTCAGATTTTAAAGTATTATAGAAATGTGAGCTGAGATTATTTTTATTCTTCATCTCCCACCCAGATGCCTTTCTTCAGATTTCTCCAGCATCTCCCTGAGTTCAGTACTTTCTCCCAGAGCCATCCCGTGCTTTCTCATCTTGTTTGTATGTTGTATTTCTCCAGTAGATTCTATGGGCAGGGAGTGTCTTATTTCCATATTTGTATCCTTAGGATGGTGTTAGGCAAGTAGTGGGCACTTTAATAGATATCAGCCAGGGATAGAAGTCCAGGTCTGGAGTCAGGAAGACTCATCCTCCTGAGTTCAAATGTGACTTCAGACATTTATTAGCTATATGACCCTGGGTAAGTCACTTAACTGTCTGCCTCAATTTCCTCACCTGTAACATGAGCTGGAGAAGGAAATGGCCAACCACTCCAGCATCTTTGTCAAGAAAATCTCAAATGGGGACACAAAAAGTCAGACACAACTGAAAAATACCTGACTGAAATAAATGCTTATTGACCAATTTATCTGATTATGGTAAAGAACTCAACACCTTTAAGATCTCTTCCAACTGGGATATTCTATGTTCTACCAAGTTCAATAAGAATGAAGGAGTTCTGAGATTTTTTTCTAATATTTTCTCACCAGGAAATGTGGAATAGGACACCAAGATGTCACTCGGGGTCGGTAAGTTGGCCACAGCATCTGGTTGATCAAAGTTAGTCTGGAAAGGGGTGGCGTCTGCCTCAATAAAGAAGTTGTCCTCAATAGTATTGAAACACACCTGAAATCCATGGTCTTTCTGATCTGCAGGCAGCAAGAAGAAATAACATCATAAAACAAGTCAGTAGCAATCAATAGTGTGCTTGTAAATGTTTAACTACAAGCTCTAAGGGGGAGGGGGGGAAATGCCATAATGTACTTTGAAGTTTAATCTTCATTTTCTCCATGATTTTCTTAAGTATAGGCCATCACAAAACAAGGGAGCCCTGAAATGTAATATTTGCTAATGTCTGAGATCTAAATACCCGTATGGAAAATTTAGCAATCAGTTCTTGGAAGCCCATTCAAGTCAGCTCCAGTATACCCAAAGTCACAATCCTCCTTTTAAAAGAAATATCAAGGTGGCAAAGAATTGGGAACTGAGCCAATCAACTGTGGGGAATGGCTGAACTAATTAGAGGGTATGAAGAAAATGGAACATTACTGTGCTGCGAGAAGTAATGAAGGGGATGGTTTCAGAGAAACCTGAGAAGATAAACAGGTACAAAGTGAAGTAAGCAGAACCAAGCAAACAATTTATACAGTAACATCAATGTTGTAAAGACAAACAACTGGAAAAACTCGAAAAGTCTGTTCAATGCAAATTCCAGAGGACTGCATGATTCTAGTGACCCATGATAAAACAAGGGTCCTGAGAGGGACCTGAGAGGATGATTTTTTTTTTTACAGCCATTATGAGAAATTTTTTGTTTGAATATACTTGTTTATATGTCTCCCCTGAGCAAGAAGCCAGAGCTAAGAATTCATTTTTTGCTTCATCAAATTGAGTAAACACTCACTTAACTTGCAGTATTGCAAAAATCACTTTTTCTAAAACCTTTCCCTCCCTCTTTCATTCCTCCCTTCAAGTTTTTCTCTCTCAGTTGGTCACAAAAGAATGCTGACAGATAACATCACCTGAAATATCAAAGAGAACTCTTCCTTCTCTTAGGTCTATCAACTGCCCGATCTCTACTGGGCACGGAGCAATCTTAAATGAGTCAATCCTGATGAAAGGCAACTAGCTATATGGTACAGTACAAAGAGTTCTTAACTTGGAATTAGAAGTCAGGACTTCAAAGCCAGTCTCTGACATGTTCTCAGCTGGGGCAAGTACCTTGACTTTTCTCATTCTTTTTTGCCAATTTGAAAAATGGAGAAAATAACAGCACCTCCCTCACAGGGTTGTTGTGAGGACCAAGTTATGGTTGGAAATTTTAAAGCACTATGCTAGCTATTATTATTATTCATAATTATTACTCTTGGCAGGTTACCTCCCTAACTACTTCAGTTAAGCTAGAGAGGCAGGAGCAGTGATGTGGTTTATGATGTGGAGTACGCCATCAAACAATGGGGTTCAAGCACCAACATGTAGGAGAGGTAGACAGACAGGCTAAATCCTGAGAGGATTCACCCTAAATGAGTTAGCTGTAAGGGGGAGATGTGGGGCTGGGAAGCAGAGTAGAGACAGGGGAGATTCCCCATGGCATGGGAGAAGCATAAATCCTAAGAGGGACTTAGCACCCTAAAACAGTTAGCTGTAAGGGGGAGGCGTGGGGCTGGGAAGCAGAGTAGAGACAGGGGAGATTCCCTATGGCATGGGGGAAGCATGAGGCAGCGTGTCATGGTGGACTGACCCAAAGGAAGGCAGCCATAGATTTTATAGGGAAAATGTAACCTCAGGGATACGACTGGGACTTTTGACAAAGTGAGACTGCTGGAGACCTCCCCAGAGGGTGGGTGACTCAGGAGTTTAACATAACTTGGATTTCTAACAGGATGGCCTCCCCAGAGGGTGGGACCATGGAGCTACATGGATCTCTACAATGCCTTCTCCCAGGATTAATTTTTATCAATTCAATCAAATTTATCAAATTCAGTCAGATTTGTCAAAGCAAAAATTTATCCATTTTATCAATTATTTTTATGGATGTGGCTAACCCCACCTAACAATGAAGATCTCATAAGCAGGACATTGATAGCGATAAGGTTTTGCTGTCAGGTGTTTCCAAAGCCTTTAAGCAAGGATAACAGGAAAAATGCTTTCTGGATGTTCTAAAAGAAGGGAGTGGGCGGTAGGAATGAGAAGTTGGTGTGTGGGAAGAAAAGGCCTGATTTGAGAGGGAAGAGAGAGCTGAGAAGGGGACGCTTCTTCCAGGGTCCTGAGACAGCAGCAGAGAGATGGGGAAGGGCTCACCGCCGCCACAGGCCTGGATAAAGAAAAGCTTGGGTTTCCCTCCCAGGCTGGGGCATCTGGACCCACTGAAGAAGTTCACAATCTTCTCGACCGAAATGGAGCCTCCATCCGTGCCGCAGATGGCTCCAGGAAACTGGATGTGACTGGCCTGAGGAAGGAAGGACAAAAGTCACAGCCCACACTTCTTTCTGCAGCCCTCGGGGGTCTCCAGAGCACTTCTGCACAGTCCCCGCTCTGAGGTTCTATAAGCCCTGTTTTATAGGTGAAGAAAGAGATTAAATGGCTCCCCAAAAAAGGAGACTGTTAGGGCTGGGACAGGATCTGAGTCCAGGGCCCCAAGGATGGCGTTCTCTCCCCCCAGGCCAAGCTGTCTCAGAGCACAAGGGGCCAGGACTCCTGTGCCCAGTGTTCTCAAAGGGCCCCCTTGGAGGGATGCATGTTCAGGTGTGCTGATGCTAGCCAGCATCTACAAGGTGTGGAAAGGTTTGCAGTCTCTTACCTAGGGGATCCCACTTGATCTTCTCAGCAACCTTGGGAAGTAGATCTCATTGTCAAGTCCATTTTACAGATGAGGAAAACAGAGACTGAGAGAGGTAAAGTCACTAGCCCAGGATCACACGGCTAGGAAGTGACTGAGTCAGGATTTGAACCCAGCTTTTTCAGGCGCAGAGGCTCTCTCCATTATCCCAACCTACTCTACAGAATGTACATTTTTGAGTGGATCAAACCTGGGGGATCAGCCCAGTGTAGGAAAGGAAACCCAGCAAGGGAATAACATCTCCCAGGACAAAATTTGCCCCTGCTCCATCGTTTCCTCTTCCCCAGTCACCCGGGGCCTTGATAGATTAGTGACTGGCTCAGGATGACAGACAAGCATTTCTCAAAGGCAAAGTTTGAACTCAGGGCTTCCTGGCTCCAAAGCTGCCCCTCTAGTAGCACAGCTGCCTCTGTCAGTCTATGATGAGTTCATTTAATTAACTAGGAAGCTCCTGAAGAGTTCGTATAGAACGTACCCACGTCTTCATCCTCCACAAGCAATGTCAGTACAAGACCTAGGAGGATGTTCTGAGTGGTCCTTTTACAAATACTTCACATGAGCACTGAAAAGTAAGATGATCAAGCTGGGGGACCATGTAAAAATGGGATCACTCCCTCAAATAATGACCCTACAGGATGTTCATGAGGAATATTCTGTCTGTCTCAGTGAACTCATCTGTATAATGGGGATAATCTTAGTAATTGTAAGGTGCCCCAGAAATGTAGATTAAGAATAATGATGATGTAGAAAGGCTTTAGGATTTGGATTCAGGGTATCTGAGCTCAAACCCCACTTCTGATATTCTTCAGCTATGTGACTCTAGGGTTCAGTTTCCATACACAAGTGTCCCTAAAGTGTTAATAATCAATAATAATAATTAATAATCAATAAATAATAAATAAGCTATTAAAGCTTCAAACTGCCCTAAGACTGGGACGAGGTCCTGGATAAAAAATCAGGATTGGACCAAATGACTTGTAAAAATCTCAATCTAGTTCTATATCTTAGGATTTTAATTATTTTCAGGAGTTTGTTCAGAAGGATCAGAGAGGGTCACTGCTTTAGAATTGGAAGGGAAATCAGGCCACCAAGACCAAAGCCATCATCTTCCAGAGGAGGGATGGAAGGCACAGAGAGGTTAGGGGAGTTGCCCAGAATCACACAGCTGTCAAGTTCTGAACTCATACTCTGAGCTCTCCCAAAACAACTGAAGGCACATCTGTTCACATTATCTGTCGCTTCCTTCCAAGCATAGAATAAAAGAGTAATTCCAAAAGGAAGAGAGCATCAAGAACTATGGGGATCCCCCATTCTGTGTGTACAGGGGCTTCCTAATCTGTGAACCTCTTTCTCCCCAGGAGAATGTAAGCTCCATGAGGGCAGGCAATGCCTCACTTCCCTCTTGGAATCTCCCAGCCCAGAGCGGGGCTTCAGGTGGGAGCTTAGGAAATGTGTCTTTTCAAGGCTTCAAGCAGACAAGTCAGAAGCCTGAGGGGACTTTCACCAAAGAATGTTTTTACCTGACGCCCGTGAGACAGAATGACCACCACGCAGCAGTCCAGGGCGCTGTGGTCCCTCTGGGCCAGGTGCTGCAAGGTTGTTCCCATCGCCTGTGGGCAAGAAGACCACTGTAAGTCAGAAGGCCGAGGTCCTGGACTCCCTGAGACATCCCCCATGACTCCCCATTCAGCATCAGGAGGAAAAAGCCAGAACCCAGAATGTGACCAGGAACAAAGACAGACATGGGGAGGGGGAAGAAAACCGGAGTGAAGTTCACAGGCCACTTGTCCAGTGCAGGCCCGTGCTGGGCCCTACCCACATCTGAAGGAAGCCTTCAGCATGGAGCCCCAGGACCGTCTAGGACCCTCTACAGACTTCTCTGGTTGGGATTTCACTTTCCTGAGACTCCCTGGCTTTAGAGAGATGGAGGGAGGGGAGGTAAAAGGGAAAAAAGAATAAAGTAAAAAGTGGCCAGCAGAGAACAAAAGAATGATCCGCAAGGAAGCAGATGGACACTCGTGAGTATAATTTCTTCTATTATTACATGAACTTTCTTGAAATAGAAATTTATTGTTATATATTTTGAAACCTCCCTGATGTTCTGTTGAGCACCTGACAATGTTTTGTTTTTTATTTTCCTTTTCTGTCTTTTTTCTATTTTGTTTTTTCTTCAATAAATAACTTTTTTTTTTAAAAGAGAGATTAATGGAATAATCCAGATGAGACGCAGTTAAGTCTAGAACTAAACTGGTAGCTCTGAGTGACAACAAAGTGTCCAAAACAAGAAATACCATGAAGATACCCAGGGAAATATTTGGTCTGGTTATTTGAGGAGACAATGTTAAGATTAGGAATTTAGGATTTTTATTAAAAGCCTTAGTTTTTTTGCCTGTTCAGAATGACGTTCCTACTTGGATCTTAAGGCAGCAAGAAGATAGAGCACTGATTCTGGAGTCAGGAAGACTCATCTTCATGAGTTCAATCCAACCTCAAGATACTGCGTGACCTTGGCCAAGTCACTCAACTGTTTACCTCAGTTTCCCCATTTGTAAAATGAGCTGGAGAAGGAAATAGCAAACCACTCCAGAAGAAAACTCCCCCAAATGAGATCAGTAAGAGTCAGATATGACTCAATGATACACCAGAAAATGGCCATCCATGATTATTATCATATAATATCTACAATAAGTATCTGTGTTAGTGTCTTAATTCCCTAATAGATTATAAACTCCATGGGGCAGGGCCATTTCTTATCTTAACTTCATTTCTCCCAGAGATGTTAGAAAAGACTGTACTTTGGGGCTACTTAACAAATGTAAAGAAAATTTCCTAATAATGAAAACCACCTAAAAGTGGAATGAGCTCCACAAAGATATAGTGAGCTCCCCATCAGTGAAAATATTCAAACAGAGGCCTGACCACTTGTCAGGGATATTAAATCAATTGTTTTCAGTTGTGTCTGACTCTTTGTAACACCATTTTGGATTTTCTTGGCAAAGAAGGTATTTTACCATTATCTTCTCCAGCTCATTTTTTACAGATGAGGAAACTGAGGCAAATAAGTGAATAGAACCAATAGAACAACGTACATGGCAACAACAGGACTATGTGATGATCAATTCTGATGGATGTGGCTCTTTTCCATGACATAATTCAGGCCAATTTCAATAGATATGTGATGGAGAGAGCCATCTGCATCCAGAGAGATTATTATAGGGACTAAATATGAATCACAGCATAGTATTTTCACCTTCTGTTGTTGTTTGCTGTTTTTTTTCTTTCTCATTTTTTTTCCTTTTTGATCTGATTTTTCTTGTGCAGCATGAAAATATGGAAATACGTTTAGAAGAATCACACATATTTAACTTATATTAGGACTGTTTGCTATCTAGGGGAGGGAGTGGGGGGAAGGAGGGAGAAAAATTTGGAACAAAAGGTTTTGCAAGGGTGAATGCTGAAAACTATCTTTGCATGTATTTTGAAAAAATAAAAACTATTATTTAAAAAACAAAAAAAATTTAAATACATATAGATTCTTTTTTTCCACCCTGATCATCTTTGGAAATAGACCAAGTAATGATTCCTAAGGGAAGACTTTGTGGAAAAGGTGCCCTCTGAGCATGAATTCAGAAAGACAGGGTCTCTAAGGGGCAGAGATGGGGAGGTCACATAGCTACTAAGTATCAGAGGAAGAATTTGCAGGCTTTCCTAACTCCAAACTTAACCTCTGTCCACTATTCCAGGCTGCCACTGTCTCCCAGGCTGACCTGCCCCTACTTCCTGCTATAGAGGAGCACAGGGGTCCATCTCCTTGATTTTTCTCCATCTCAGTCTAGTTCTCCAGCCTCCGCTTGCATTTTGTGTCTGACCTTGGCTGGAGAGCACACAGGTCAATGAGGAGATGTGTGGTTAGCTGCCCTGGCCCTGCCCTGCTTCTCCCAGGAGAGCTGGCCCCAAAAAGAACATTACCTTTGCAGTCAGATTCCACTCGACCTCCACAGCAAAATGCAGTGCTTGGAAGCGTTTCTGCATCTTTTCACAGTCAATGTTAGAGCCTGTTCGGACAGAAAGGCCTGAAGCAGCACTGAAGTCCACATTGTTGATGATGAGACAGTAGCCACATGGGTCTGAGGTCAGAGGATACACCTGTCCAACCTGGAAGAGGGAAAAGGAAAACCCGGGCCAGCTCCCCAAAGAGAAAACACCCCTTGGAATGGATCATGCTAATTACTTGGGTGCGATGATGCTAATCAGGGCTCCTATAAGAAAACCAATGTGAACTGATGTAGAATAAAACAAGCAGAACCAGGAAAAACAAATCCTAAAAAAAAAAACAAAAAAAAAAAAAAAACAAGAACTACAAAAACTGGTATAAAATTTAAACTTAATTTGATTTAAATTAAAAATCAGGTTTAAAAACTTAATGCTAATTATAATGACTCAGTTTAGTCTCCAAGAAAAAAGGAGAAAATGTACCTCAATCCTTTCTTTGTACAGGTGGGAGAACCATGCAAGTGGAACATTGATCAATTTTGCTGAGCTAATTTTTTTCAGTTTTATTTTTTGTTATTGGGGATGTCTCTCAAAGGTGTGGGAAAAGAGGACATATTTGAGAAAAGGGGGATGGAAAAATGAAAGCCATCAAAATAATTTTACAAGATGCTAGTGATAATAGTAATTTAATCTTAGAACAGTTGGTTGCCTTTTCATTAGCTCTACAGGGAAATATCTGTGGGCAGAGACTGGTACAAGGTCGATGAAGAACACAAAGGGGAGAGTGGGCTAACACTTAATACTCACCAAAGCAGGATTTCTCCCACCTCTGGCCCGTGGAGGCCCCACAGCACCTGTGTTAAGCATTTCAAAAAAAACAGGGTATGAATAGAAAGAATAAGCCCATTTACACTAACCCATTCACAATACAACTATTTGTAAGAGCAAAAAACTGAAAAATAAAATCCAGTAAATTCAGAATCACAAAATCTAAAAGCAGGAAAGGACGCTGCTTACCATCAGCTCCAACCTGTAACTGAAAAAGGATCCCCCCCACCCAATTTCTTCTGTTTAAAGCTTGTTTTTCCATAGCTCTTTGAATGTTGTCCCCCCATCAGCTCATGAGCTCATCACCATGTATTTTTGCCTTTCTTGTATCCCCAGGGCTGAGTACAGGCAGCAGTACAAGGTAGGTGCTTAATAGATGCTTATATTTACCATTTTACATGTTTAATAACCCCTCCTAGTTCTGCCCTGAAACCAAACATAACTCCCACAAGTACTACACATCCTTGAGCATAGTTATCATATATATCCCATCACCATGGCTGCCCTCGATTAGGATGTTCTCCAGTGTAGCTCTATCCTTTTTAAAATGTGCCATCCCATGAATATGAAAATATATTTAGAAGAATTACACATCTTAACTTATATCAAACTGCATGCTGATTTAGGGAGGGGGAAGAGGGGAGAATCTGGAACACAAGGTTTTGCAAAGGTTAATGCTGAAAACTATCTTTGCATGTATTTCCAAAAATAAAATACTATTAAAAAATAAAATGTGCTGTCCCAAAGTGAAGACAATACTAGAGATATTAACTGATCAAACTCATGGTCTAATATAAGGAAATATCACTGTGTTGTAAGAAATAAAGGCGCTAGAGAAGGAAATGGCAAACCACTCTAGTATCTTTGTCAAGAAAGCCCCAAATGGAGTCATGAAGAGTTGGACATGACTGAAAATAAGTGAACAACAATTGTGCAGATGAGGAATTCAGAGAAACATGGAAAGATTCAAATGAACAAAGAGCAAAGAAATCAGGACTAAATGAACAAAACATAAAATGGCGACTATGATGGAAGGAAGGCAGGATGGAAAGACAACAGAAGTCCAATGAATCCACAATGGTTGACTTGGGTCCAGGGGACTATCACTAAGCTAACTCCATGTCTGTTATTCACTTCTTTTCTTTTAAGAAATGACAAACTGGGGAAGCTAGGTGGTGCAGTGGGTAGAACACCGGCCCTGAAATCAGGAGGACCTGAATTCAAATTTGACCTCAAACACTTAACACCTCCTAGCTGTGTGGCCTTGGTCATGTCACTTAATTCCAACTGTCCAAATCTAAATCTAATAATTTAGATTTATTATACTATGTTTTTAATAGGAATGGATGTTGTATTTTATCAAATGCTTTTTCATTTGTTGCAAATGAAAAAAAAAAAAGAAAAGAAAAGAAATAGTAAACTTTTATTACAAATCTCAATTCTTGAGTAGGGGAGTGAAGAGGAAATAAAAAGACTAAAGATAGATCTTTGGAGAAAACTGAATGAAGACAGAAAGGAATATACTGTCTTTTCAACAGTTCATGGAACCTATACAAAAATTGGTCATATATTAGGGCATAAAGACCTCAAAATCAAATGCATAAAGGCAAAAATAATAAATGCATTCTTTTCAGATCACAATGCAATTAAAAACTACATTCAAAAAAAAAAAAAAAAAAAGGCTAGGGGAAAATAGACCAAAAAATAATTGGAAACTAAATAATCTCATCCTAAAGAATGAATGGGTGAAACAACAAATCATAGACACAATCAATAATTTTATCCAAGAGAATGACAATAATGAGACAACATACCAAAATTTGTGGGATATAGTCAAAGCAGTAATGAGGGGAAATTTTATATCTCTAGATGCTTACTTGCATAAAATGAGAAAGAGAAAATCAGTGAATTAGGCTTGCAACTAAAAAAGCTAGAAAAAAGAACAAATTAAAAATCCCCAATCAAATACCAAACTTGAAATTCTAAAAATAAAAGATTAATAAAATTGAAAATAAGAAAACCATTGAATCAATAAATAAAACTAAGAGTTGGTTTTATGAAAAAAACCAACAAAATAGATAAACCTTTAGTTAATTTGATTAGAAAAAGTTAAGAGGAAAATCAAATTGTTAGTCTCAAAAAATGAAAAGAGAGAACTTTCTACCAATGAAGAGGAAATTAGAGCAATAATTAGAAGTTACTTTGCCCAACTTTATGTCAATAAATTTGACAACCTAAGTGAAATGGAGGAATACCTAAAAAATATAGATTGCCCAGATTAATAGAAGAGGAAATAAATTACTTAAATAGTCCCATTTTAGAAAAAGAAATAGAACAAGCTATTAATCAACTCCCTAAGAAAAAATCCCCAGGACCAGATGGGTTTGCATGTGAATTCTACAAAACATTCAAAGGACAATTAACTCCAATACTATATAAACTATTTGAAAAAATAGGGAACTTCGAAGAACTCCTACTAAATTCCTTTTATGATATAGACATGGTACTGATACCTAAACCAGGTAGGATGAAAACAGAGAAAGAAAGTTATAGACCAATCTCCCCTAATGAATATTGATACAAAAATCTTAAACAAAATATTAGCAAAGAGATTACAGATAATCGTCCACAAGATAATGCACCACAACCAAGCAGGATTTATACCAGAAATGCAGAGCTGGCTCAATAGTAGGAAAACTATTAGCATAATTGATTATATCAATAACCAAATTAACAAAAACAAATTAACAAAAAGTTAAAAATTAACTATCATCTCAATAGATGCAGAAAAAGCACTTGATAAAATCCAACATCCATTCCTATTAAAAACATAGTATAAGAATAAATGGACTCTTCCCTAAAATAGTCAATAGCATCTATCTAAACCCATCAGAAACATCATATGTAACGGGGATAAATTAGAACCATTCCCAATAAGATCAGGGGTGAAACAAGGTTGTCCACTATCACCATTGCTATTCCATATTGTATTAGAAATGCTAGCTTTGGCAATAAGAGATGAAAAAGAGATTAAAGGAATTAGAGTAGGCAATGAGGAAACCAAATTATCACTCTCTGCAGATGATATGATGATAGAGATCTTCAGAGATTCTACTAAAAAGCTATTAGAAATAATCCACACCTTTAGCAAAGTTGCAGGATACAAAATAAATCCACATAAATTATCAGCATTCTTACACATCACTAACAAAATCCAGCAGCAAGCAACACAAAGAGAAATTCCATTTAAAATAACTGTCGATAGTATAAAATATTTGGGAATTTATCTGCCAAGGGAAAGTCAGGAACTATATGAGCAAAACTACAAAACACTTTCCACACAAATAAAGTCAGATCTAAGCAACTGGAGAAATATCACGTGCTCATAGATAGGTCAAGTGAATATAATAAAGATGCCAACACTCCCTAAACTAATCTATTTATTTAGTGCCATACCAATCAGACTCCCAAGAAACTATCTTACTGACCTAGAAAAAATAACAATAAAATTCATCTGGAAGAACAAAAGGTCAAGACTTTCAAGGGAATTAATGAAAAAAAAAGCAAATGAAGGCAGCCTAGCTGTACCAGACCTAAAACTATATTATAAAGCAGCAGTCACCAAAACCATTTGGTATTGGCTAAGAAATAGATTAGTTGATCAGTGGAATAGGTTAGGTTCACAGGACAAAATAGTCAATGATAATAGCAATCTGGTGTTTGACAAACCCAAAGACCCCAGCTTTTGGGATAAGAATGCACTATTTGACAAAAACTGCTGGAAAAACTGGTAATTAGTATGGCAGAAACTAGGGACTGACCCACACTTAAAACCATATACCAAGATAAATAAAGTTCATGGGTTCATGATCTAGACATAAAGAATGATATTATAAGCAAATTAGAAAAACATGGGATAGTTTACCTCTCAGATTTATGGAGGAGGGAGGGATTTGTGACCAAAGAAGAACTAGAGTTCATTATTGGTCACAAAATAGATAATTTTGATTATATTAAGTTAAAAAAGTTTTTGTACAAATCAAAGTATAAGTTCCTTGAGGGCAGGACTGCTTTCTTTGCTTATCATTTTTATCCTCAGCACGTAACTCCTGGCCCACTGTGATCACTTAAATGAAGTTTCATTATTTTTGTTCATTCATTCAGAGATATCTAATGGAAAGTGATTATTACAATCAAGTGATCTAATTATTTTAAATATTGGTATATGATACAGACATCAATTTAACTTAAGTTACTAAGCTCTATACTAAGCACCAAGCACTAAGACATAACAAAAAAGCCCAGCTGATACTGGAAATTATGATAAATATGTAGTATTTTTATCTTATATTATGTATTGTATTTTATATATTTATTTTACTTGTGTATTATAATATAAATAAACAAAGTAAATGTAATATTTATTTAATAAATAAATATGTAAAGATAAAATCTCTATACAGGAATTTCCAGAATAGCACTCAGATTACTATGAACAGGGGACAGAGCTGTGGATCAGAAAAGGCCTCTTGTACGATATATCACCTCTGCGTGGCTTTGAAGAACACTGTGGGGGCCAAGAGAGAAGGGTCACTAGCACCAGGAAGCTAGCCTTTGATGTAAGAATAGCTTGCCCAAACATGAACCCTTTAAGGACCAGAAACAAGAAAATGGAGGAGCTGTTGACCTCCATATGACAGGTGAAACTAAAACAACAAAAGTGAGGAAAAGTGAGAACTTTGGGCTTTGAAAACACAAAAAGCCTAGAAATGGTTAAAAAGGATACTATGGAAAAAATTCAGGATCTTGGTGATGATGACTCCCCCAAAAAAAATCTTTTAAAAGCCTAAGACACGTACCCAGAGAGCTCTAGGACAAGTTCACTGATGAAGAAGCACAAGAAATAATTAAAAATGAGCAGCATAGAAAAGGAAATATCAAGAGGAGTTCCTGAGGATCGTGGAAAAGAGTAGGCTCTCATTCCTCAAATGGTAAATGGTCAAAGGATATAAACAAACACTTTTCATGGATATCAGCCCAAGACTCAGGAGGACCTGAATTTAAATCCAGCCTCAGAAACCAAGCTGTGTGACCCAAAGCAGGTAACACTATCAACTCAACTGCCTCCAAAAAAAAATTTTTTTAAAGAAAAGGAAAGGAAAAGGAAAAATTCTCTAGTTCACCAATAATTAGAGAAATGCAAATTAAAACAATTCTGAGATACTATCTTACTTTCATCCAGTTGACAAAAAAAGTTGACAAAGTTGACAAAAAAGAAAAAGAAAAGGGAGCAAGGAAATGACAAATGTTGAATTGTAGAAAAACAGATATATAGATACACCTTGGGTGGAGCTACAAACTAGTCTGGTTATCATAGTCTGGACTATGCTCCCAAAGCTATTATATTGTACATCCCTTTGACCCTGTGATACTGGAACTAGTTCTGCATCCCAAAGAGATCAAAGAATAAGCTTCGGGCTTTGAGGGACAAAAATGTGAAAAGCAGCCTTTTCATTGGGGAATGGAATGGAAAATGAGGAGGTTCCCATCAACTGACGAATGGTTAAACAGTATGAATCATGAATGTGATGGAATACTATTATGCTGTAAAAATAATAATGATGAGGATATGGATGGTTTCAGAAAAGCCTGGGAAGAATTGTATAAACAGATGCAAACCAGAAGAATAACTTATACAATATCAGCCATATTGTAAAGATGAGCAATCCAAAAAAACAACCATAATTCCAGAGGACTCAGGAGGAAATACATGACCCATTTCTTGAAAAAGACCCTATGGAATGAGAAGGTATTCAGAGGTCTAGTTTTGGACATGGGCAATGCAGGAATTTGTTTTGTTTAACTACAAAGGTCTGTAACTGGTTTTGTTTTTCTTGCTTTGTAAATAATAAAGCAAGAACTGAAGTGGGAACAAAGAGTATTTTCTTTAAGGTTCTGGTTTTTGAAGAAGAACATTCTGGGAATTGGTTCTCTTCTCTGTTCCAGTTGAATGATCCCAAACTCTCAAAATAGTTCACTGCTTTAGACCTTTTCCTTTTTGACAGAATCACCATCAGTCAGAAGTCCATTAAAGTGTTTTCTATGTTTTGTGACAACAGGAGAATGTTCAGAAGAATCTGCCTCTGTCTTCCTTCACTAACTAGTAAACTCTCTCCTGGCTCATTTCACAGTTTTCAGTCTGGTTTACTGGCACTAAATGCCCAATGTAGATCTGGAACCCCACTTATCTAATCTCTAGTCCCACACGCTTGCCCAGGAAACCAAGAGGCCCCCCCTATATATACATATATCCTTCTTTCAGGGCCTTAGATGGTTTTAGCAACAAAATGGCTCTGGCATAACGGAGAAGGGAACAGAGGCCAGATTTCTCCTGGTTGGAGGTAAATATGAATTCATAAGAATTTATTAAGCTGGGCCCAGGGCCAGGCCCTGGGGGTACAATGAAAAGAACGAAACAATCCCTGTTCCTAAGAAGCTTATGTGCTAAGACCTCAGCTGTGTTCTGAGATAGTAAGAAATATTTATTATGCCAGAGTCCCAGAAGTCTTTGATCTCACTTGGATCAAAGATTTAATCAGCTTTCTTGAAATTATTTATTCAGTTCCAAGAAGGGAACTGGATTCTCTAAAACTGAGAGCTTCAGGCTTCTTTATGGTATTCAAATTAAGTGTGGAAGTGTCTTTGTTTAATTTAGATTCTCAAAGAACGGTCCAATGACCTATAGAGGTGCCCAGAAGGTCTGCAAGGCCCAAGTAATTTTTATAATGATATTAAGATGTTATTTGCCTCTTAAAATTCTCTTTTTTTTTCTAAGTGTCTGTGTAAAGTCACATTTTCCAGAAATATTTCAATAAAAACAACATATCACAAGAGACTGAATACAGAAACAAATCTGAGAGTCCAACTGTCTTCTATTAAGCCAGATATTAAAGAAGTTTACAAAACTATGGAAAACAATGCACTCATCCCAGTAATTTTTTGTGGAAAATACAGTTATTTCTCATTAAAAGTGTATTCATCATAACATATAACAGGTATGTTTTTGTTATTTTTAACTGAATTAATAAGCCAATATTTATGTTTTAATTTCTAATACGTAAATATTGAGAGATCAAACATTTCCACATCAAACAAAAACTCTTTGGATAGTGCTATTCAATAATTTTTAAAAGAGTAAAGGGATCCTAACACTAAAATGTTCAATAAGCTCTGGTTTATTCCAAGTAAGAGAAGAATCTCTTTATTTAGGGGGGTGGAGTCAAGATGGTAGAGAGGAGAATCTCTATTTATCTTTGACCAAACTGAAAGGCCCATAGTTAAAAAGAGTTTCAGGAACATATTATTCCAGAGGGTGTGATGATATTAATATTATTATTTCTGTTTAAATTCATCCAAAAAAGTTGAGCTTGAATTATACCTTCGTTTCACGCTTCTGTTTTAGGATTATTATAAAATGTAAGAGGAAATTACCTGAGTGATCAAGAATTCTGTAAGCAAAGATTACCACTCACAGGCAGGAATTAATAAATTATCTCTGATTGACTTTGGCTAAAATGAATACAGAGTTTTTCTTTCATAGAGTAAGCCAAGGTGAAACTAAGTCCCAGTTTCCCTCAGGAAATTCAGGTAAAGTAAAGAAGGCTGTTAAGTGTGGTTTTCCTTTGATTACAAGGAAGGCTCAGTGAGTGAAGGTAGTAGGAAGACATCTACAATCTGATGTGATATATTTTAACATATATAACATATACTGGATTGCTTGCCATCTAGGGAAAGGGGTGAAGGGAAGGAGGGGAAAATCTGAAACACAAGGCTATGCAAGAGTCAATGTTGAAAAATTACTCATGCATATGTTTTGAAAAATAAAAAGCTTTTAAAAAAATAACATGGAAAAAATTTTAAAATTTAAAAAAAAAAAAAGAAACTGATATGAAAACAAAAATCAACTTTAAAGGATGAGAAAGGAAGAGGTCAGGAATCATGTCATCTGCTGGAAAAGATTTTCATTCAGAATAACAAATTTGTGGTGCTTTAAAAAAAAAAAAAAAACATGAATTCTAATGGCATAGGAAAGTTACACTGAGCACAAGTAAGAACTGAGCATACATACCCTCTACGACACCCAAGGATGATGTTCCTTGTTCTTTTTGTTCTTCTTTCTTGCTGGTGGGAGAGCCTGAGTCCACTGGTTTTATGGGAAGCTTCTCCTCTGTAAGAGAAGCAGTTCATTTATTTCTGAAGAAAGGCCTATTTCTGAGATTTAAGGTTTCACAGACAATTTTCTCCCTATTCTTTACAAGTTGAAATGTTCATTTTTGTTGATATTTGTTAAGATAAATTTAAAAAGGAAATTTAATTTAAAAATAAAAATAGTCCTATTTCTACCCTCATACCCCAAAGCACCATTGGACCAAGACAATCATTGTGGTAAATCAAAGAATAAATTATCATAAGAACAGGAAAGGACCTCAGGGGCCATCAAAAACTGTTTTACAAATAACAGACTAAGGCCAGTGAAGTAGATTATTTATTTAAATAAATCAATCTAGTGAGGGAGAGAGATGAACTTGGGTCCTGAGACATAAGAGTCAGCATGCTCTGTAATAAAAACAGTGATTTGTTAGATCTTCCACCAGGAATCAGAAAAATGAAATAAATAAATGGATAAAATGAACGGAACACATGGTGAAAGGAGAATGAGGCAGAAGAAAGGATTGGACCAAAGGATCTCTAAGGCCCCTCCCAACTCAAGTCTTGAAAAATCTCTTGGTATTTCAAACCAAGTCTTGAGAGCTTGCGCACAGAGAAAAATAAAGTGTGGGAGAAAAGAAAGAAAACCAACTTAAAATCTTAGGTTCTAATTCTGTCAAGGAAGACCAGCTCTGTTCAGATGATAAATCCTTTATCTATCTATAATAGCTAAGAATACATATTTTTCTCCAAAGAATATGCTATTCTTTTTGTATAACCATCTGTATGTTATAGTCATCTTTCTTTTCTTTGTTTCACACTATTTTACTCTGAATAATGTTTAGTTTATGACTGCTACTCTTAAAAAATGACTCTTATGTCATAACAAAATTTTATGTCATATTTGAGGTAGACTTCTTTCCACTATGCAACCTGCTCCAGCTGGCCAAAATAAACAGCTACTTGCTTTACTCTTAAATGACTCTTTAATGCTGCCCCCAGCCTCAAGAACCCAAATAGATAAGCACTGACCCTCTTGAATCCCTAAAAAAATTTCACTAGTTTCAAGGCCACTAGTCAATAAGCCCACAAGTCTAGAATAAGTATTTCCTCCATGCTCAGACCCAGAGCTAAGATATGATCTCAAGTCTTTAAGGATGCTGAGGATATTGGATGAGCAAAGAATGGAAGATGTTTAGATTGAGAAAAGATTTGAGAGACACAACAGAGATATAATCTTCAAGGTTCTAAAAAGCTACCATATGGAAAAGGAATTAGTTTTACTCTAATCTAAAATTTTTAATAATGAAAATTGAAAGGCTCTTTGAACAAAGGCTAGATGAACACCTGGCAGATAACTGTGAAAGGCCTTTTTAAAGGTAGAGTCCATGGTCCATGAAGTCCCTTCCTACTTTGAAGGGTTGAATAAGCATTTATATAGTAACTAATGTGTGCTGAGCATGTGATCAGCACTTCACAATTACTATCTCATTGGATCTTCAGAACAACCCTGGGAGATGCTCTTATTATCCCATATTTCAGATGACCAAATTGAGGCAAACAGAGGTCAGATGACTTACCTAGCATCATATAATTATTTGAACTCGGGGATTCTTGACTCCAGATCCAGAATTCTATCTATTATACCACCTAGTTGCCTGAGATTCTGTGGGTCTATGAATTTCATATAACATGGGTAAGTTAAACTAGATGGTCTCTGAAGTTCCTACCAATTTTTAACATTTATAATTCCACAGTTTGGGTATTTAAAAAAAAAAAAAAAAAAAGCCCCCTGCATGTTCAAAATCTCATTTCCTCAATATGCTTTATGGCTCACAACAGAACAAGAATAGACAACCTTAAAAATCCTGAACATCCATGCAATTATCTAGTTCATCTTCTCTCTAGCCAAGATCAACAGTATAAATTATTTCAAATTCTGGCATTTATACATTATATGGTGTTTCACAGTTTACAATGGGCTTTACAAATATTATCTCATTTAATCCACCCCAACAACCCTGAGAAGTGCCATTTTGTTATCCCCATAAATAGATAAAAAAAAAACTGAGGTTAACCAAGATTAAGAGGCTAATCCAGGGTCACAGAGTCCAGGTGCAGTGTTCTCTGCACCTCTAGCTGCCCCTGGCTCACAAAACCCAGGCCCCCAACCAATGCTCTCTCTGACACAACTCTAACCATCTTTCAGGACTTACGTGTGCCACTTGCTCCCTCAGATCTGTTCATCTCAACTGGTTCGATGTCAACAGTTTCCAGTTGCTGGGTTGTGTTTCCTTCACGGAGAAGAGCTGCTAGAGGCCATTGGTCAGTGTCTTCCAGGCAAGAAATGAAGATGGGAAGTGCTTGCTTCCCTCTAGTCTGAAGATCTGTGATCAACTGTCTAGCCTGATCTCTGCGAGTACCAGCGCTCTGTAAAAATGCAAAGAAAGGAGATACAGCAATTACCCAATGGCTTCCACTTTCCCAATGGCTTCCACTTTTTCTCCATTTCCCAACTGGCCAGAACTATGTAAACTACACTCATTTTTTAAAAATTTAAAATATTTTGTTTTTTCCCCAAATATAGATAAAAACAATTTTTAACATTAACTGATTTTTTTTTTTATTTTGAGTTCCAAATTCTAGCCTTCCTTCCCTCCCCTCCCTACTCCCTGAAATGGTAAGAAATATGATAAACATGTACAAACATATAAAACATTTCTATAATAATCATTTTCTACACTAAGATTTGAACAAAACAAAACAAAAAAGAAAGAAAATGAAGAAAATGTGCTTCAATCGTTAATCAGTTATCAGTTCTTTCTCTGGAGGCATTTTTCCTCATGAGTTCTTTCATCACTGTACTGCTGAAAATAGCTAAGTCATGCACAGTTGTTCAGTACATAATATTCTGTTACTGTGTACAGTGTTCTCCTGATTCTGCTTATTTCATTATATATCAGTTTGTGTAAGTTTTTCCAGGTTTTTAAAAATCATTCTGCTCATCAATTCTTATAGCACAATAATATTCCAATGTAATCATACCTGTACATCCATTCCCAATTAATGGACATTCCCTCAGTTTTCAATTATTAACCACCACAAACAGAGCTGTGCTATTTTTTTTCCTGAGGCAATTGGGGTTAAGTGACTTGCCCGAGGTCATACAACTAGGAAGTATTAAGTGTCTGAGGCCATATTTGAACCCAGATCCTCCTGACTTCAGGGCTCTTACTCAATCTCCTGCACCACCTACCTGGCCCTTGTGCTAAATATTTTTGTACAAATAGATTCTGTTCCCATTCCCTCTGTCTTTTAAAAAAATCTCTTTGGAAAAGAAAGAGGAAAATCAAATTGTTAGTCTCAAAAATGAAAAGGGAGAACTATTTGCCAATGAAGAGGACACTAGAGCAATTATCAGGAGTTAATTTTGCCCAACTTTATGCCAATGAATTTGACAACCTAAGTGAAATGGAGAAATACCTACAAAAATATAGATTGCCCAGATTAATAGAAGAGGAAATAAATTACTTAAATATTCCCATTTTAGAAAAAGAAATAGAACAAGCTATTAATCAATCCCTAAAAATTAATATCCAGGACCAGATGGATTTACATGTGAATTCTACCAAACATTTAAAGAACAATTAACTCTAATACCAAATAAACTATTTGAAAAAATAGGGAATGAAGAAGTCCTTCACCAAATTCCTTTTATGACACAAACAGGGTACTGATATCTAAACCAGGTAAGTTAAAAACAGAGAAAGAAAATTATAGACCAATCTCCCTAATGAATATTGATACAAAAATCTTAAACAAAATATTAGCAAAGAGATTACAGATAATCATCCCCAGGATAATACAACACAATCAAGTAGGATTTATACCAGGAAGGTAGGGCTGGTTCAATATCAACAAAACTATTAGCATAATAGACTATATAATAACCAAATTAACAAAAAACATATGATCATCTCAACAGATGCATAAAAAGCATTTGATAAAATCCAACATCCATTCCTATAAAAAAAAAACACTTAAGAGTTTAGGAATACATGGACTTTTCCTTAAAACAATCAGTAGCATCTATTTAAAACCATCAGCAACCATCATATGTAACAGTGATAAACTATAACCATTCTTAATAAGATCAGGCATGAAACAAGGCTGCCCACTATCACCATTACTATTCAATATTGTGTTAGAAATGGTAGCTTTGGCAATTAAGAGAAGAAAAAGAGATTAAAGGAATTAGAGTAGATAATGAGGAAACCAAATTATCACTCTTTGCAGATGATATGATGGGATACCTACAGAACTCCAAAGATTCTACTAAAAAACTATTAGAAATAATCCACAACTTTAGCAAAGTTGCAGGATATAAGAAAAATCCATATAAATCATCAGCATTTTTATATATCATTAACAAAATCCAACAGTAAAAAAATCTCTTTGGGATATAGACCTACCAGTGGTATTACTGGATGAAAAGGTATAAAGTTTTATAACTCTTGGTTGGATCAGTTCACAACTCCAAGAGAAGTACACTGATTTTTAAAAGCATAATTTGTAAGTAGCCAAAAGAAAATGAACAGTTTTTAAAAGAAGAAAGGAATAAGTACTTGTTAAGCATATCCTATGTGCTAGGCACTATACTATGCAATTTGCAAATAATAATTTTATTAGATCCTCAAAACAACCCTGGCAAGTAGATGCTATTATAAACCCCATTTTACATTTGAGAAAACTGGGGTAGACAGGGTCACATATTTGAGGTCAAATTTGAATTCAGGCCTTCTTGATTCCACACCCAATGCTCCATCCACCTGCAAACTCTCAACATGCAATTAAAAATGTTCCGATTCACTAATAATAAAAGATATGCAAATCAAAATATCTCTGAGGTTTTATCTCACCTCCATCAGGCTGGCAAAAATAACAAGATATTGACTAATTATATTGGAAAGGCTGTGATAAAACAGTTATCCTAATTACTGTCAGTAAAATTATAAATTGGCCCAACCACTCTGGAAAGTAATTTGGAATTATATCCAAAGGGTCACTAATTATACACACTCTTTGACCCAGCAATATCACTAATAGTCCTACATCCCAAGGAAGTCAAAGCAGAGGGAAAAGTAGCATAGATCCCAAAATGATTTCTAGCAGCACTTTTATAATGTCAACTAAAAAGACAGAAAATGGCTGCCTGTCAATTTGGGGGCCAGGTTAAGAAACTGTGAATGTCATTTTTAACGTATATTGGATAACTTCTTGTCTGGGGGAAAGGGGAAAGGAGGGGAAAGGAAGGGAGAGAAAAACACCTGGAACACAAGGTTTTGTGTGCTAAAAACTATCTTTGCATGGATTTTGAAAATAAAAAGCATTATTTTTTTTATTTGTGAATAAAAAAATAGAATATTGTTACGCCGTGGGACTCTGTGAGTTAGAAGGAATTCTCTAGGAATTAACTCTAATCTCTAATTCTAGAAGAAAGTTCTCTAGGCATTGAGGAAGACCTGGATGAGCAAAGTAAGCAAAATCAGGAGAGCTATTTACAAAATAAACAAAAGAAAGGAAAAAAAAAAAAAAACCTTGAAAGATTTCAACTGAGGACCTGAGAGGGGGATATGCTGCTTAGCAACAAGTTAGACATGAGGAGGGAAACAATGAGCCTGGGAAACTGGGCTCCAATCCCAACTGAATCTGGTAGTAACAGTACAGTAGGTATAGATAGATGGGGGTGGGGGGGTAGGAATATATGTAGGGGATAGATGGATAAGTAGATAAACTGATAGGCAGATGAACAGAGAGATGGAGAGAGAGAGAGATAATAAATGTAGATAAAATATAATAAGTTCTGATGAAGTGAAGGCTATAATTAGGGAGAGTTGAAAAATAATAAGTATAGTTAGGTAGATTTTTTTTCCTTGTTAAGGGTTTGTGGGCTAGGTGGTTTTGGCTGGCAATAATTATTAGTGGAAGAAGTCAGCAGAATAGAGAGAGAGAGAGATGATAGAATAGATAGACAGGTAGGTAGGTAGATAGAGTTAGATAGATAGAAAGAGATAAATAAATAGATAGATGGATGGATGTATATAGTAAAAAGGGTACTCTTGTATTTGGAGTCTGAATCCTAGATGCATTCTTCTCCCTCTTTAAGCCTCAGTTTCTCTCTCTCTCTAAAATGAATTATACTGGATAAGTTCCTTTTCATCCCCAAATTTTGTGATCTCCCATCACATGGTGTCTCTTCATGAAAAATATGAAACCAATTAAGAGTAGGAGGATATTAATCACTTTCAGAAAACACAAATGAAGACTTTATTCACCAATTAGTGTTAAAGCAATATTTTTTGGAGGAAAAAAAATTATTTCTGAATGCTAATGGCTGCATTTGGTTGATAGGAGTATTTTCACATACACCCCCTCAATCATAAAAAAAAGTAGGATGATCAAAAGGAAAGAGCAATGAACCTTGAGTCAGTATCAAAGAGTCCCAGCTTTAACAGTCAAACCCTCTGAACAAAGACGTCACTTAATATCTCTGGGTTTCCACAACGATGGGGCTGATCTCCAAGTTCAATTCTCTATTTCAGGATTACCTTTCTTCATTTCTTTTTCTCATCCACAGAATGGGAAAATCTACATTTGTAACACCTACTCCACACAGTTTTATGAAAAATGCCTTAAAAAACTAGCAGCCATTTGGAAGACAGGAAATTTTGGTCCTAGTAGGAGAGGAAAGGGGAAATGAGATGAAACGGGAAAGAAGCAAAATCAATGCGAGGTGCTTATCCTGGGCCAGAGCTTCTTAAACCTTCCCCACTCGTGACCCTTTTTGTCTGAGAAAATTTTACTCAACCCCCTCTCGAATCCGAGCTGAGATGTTTCTGGCAATGTCCATGCATGTGCAAAATGAGCATGGTGTGTGTGCAGAAGCAAGGTTACCGCGAAGCCATGAAATGCAACACAGGCAAGCGCTGCCAGAAATGCCTCGGACTCATCACTCATCTGATTCTGAGTTAATTTCAGTTGTTGCGCTCAGAAACCTTTTATTGTTGCCAATTTTTTCACGACCCCCCACGTTGTTACTTGGCCCCACACAGGGATCGCTTTGTCCTGGGCCCTGGGAGAGCTGGGTCGGTTAGGGCTGAAGCAATCGCTCCAAAATAAAGATTCACTACCCCGCCCTCAACCTCAGTTCCCCCCTGTGTAAACCGAGGGAGTCAGACTAGATCAGCTCTTAAAAATCTAGAGAGCCTTTGGGGGGCCTAGGAGATCAAAGGTAGTTTCCTAATCATGCTAAAATGTTTTAATTTCTAATATGCTAGATATTAACAGAGACCCCCCATAAATAAACACTTTTATGGACATTCTTTATATTTTAAGGGTAAAAGGGCCCTGAGATCAAACAGTTTGAGAAACGCGAGACTAAGATGATCCCTAACAGTCCTCCCGGGTTCTGAGGGCGCTCCCGGCCCCGACCTCCCGGGTTCTCAGGGCGCTCCCGGCTCCGACACTTTACGTTCTAGACGCCTTTGTCAGGAGCATCCTCGCTCCGAAGCCCTCTGCCCGCGGTAGCCCACACGCCCGACGGCGTCCCCGCCCTGAGCCGGCGCTCCAACACCCCCAGGCCAGGTTCCCGCCCCGCTCTCAGGCCCAGGCTCGGACCGCTCCACCGGGCGCTGCCCCAGACCCCCTCCCCCCCGCCGCCCCCGGCAGAGCCCACGAAACGACGCCAGCGCTCCCGCCCACCTGGAGGTCTTCGATCATGTCGCGAGTGAAGAGCTCCCGCTCCAGCATCAGAGCCCACAGCGGCTCCACCTGCAGCTCCTTCACCAGGCGCAGCCGGTGCCGCTGGAAGAGCTCCCGCTGAGCCTCCTCCATGGTCGCGGCCAGGGACAGCGGAGAGAGGGGCTCGGCCTCCGGACCCCGACACCAGCCCGTCGGCTTCCGGATCTGGCCCCGCCTTGGGGGCCTCCACGCCCCTGCTCCTGCTCTCGCCGACACCAGTCCCCGCCCCGCTGGGTAGGGCTGCAGGCGCCGTCGGTCTGCGTCTCACGTCTTCTCTGGAAGTAGTTCTGTACCCCTCCGCCAAGCCGCGCGTCTCGCTTTTATTCTTCTTTCTCCCTTCTCCTCCCCCTCCCCGTCTCCTCCCTGTTTCCTCTTCTCTCCTATTTCCCCTGTTCCTTTCCCTCTCCCCTTATCCCACGAGCTCTGACTATCTCGTACAAAGCTGCGCTCTCTCCCTTTCTCTCCTTCCCTCTTCTTTCCCTCCCTCCCTCTTCTCTCCCTCCCTCCCTCCTCTCCATCTCTTTCTCCATCTCTCTCTCTCTCTCTCTTTCTCTCTGTCTCTCTCCTCTCTCTCTCTCTCACTGTCTCTCTCTTCTCTCTCTCTGTCTCTGTGTCTGTCTGTCTCTGTCTCTCACTGTCTCTCTCTCTCTGTCTCTCTCCTCTCTCACTGTCTCTCTCTTCTCTCTGTCTCTCTCTGTCTCTCTGTCTGTCTCTGTCTCTCTTCTCTCTCTCTTTCTCTCTCTCTCTCTCTGTCTCTCTCTGTCTCTCTGTCTGTCTCTGTCTCTCACTGTCTCTCTCTCTGTCTCTCTCTGTCTCTCTGTGTCTCTCTCTCTCTCTCTTTCTCTCTCTCTCTCTCTCTCTCTCTCTCTCTCTCTCTCTCTCTCAGCAATCTTGCTGTCTTTCCTTATTCTCAAGGTTTATTCCCTTCTTATATCTTGTGAGGCTGCTGCAAAGGCTCTTAGAAAGTCACTAATCTGTCCCTAAGCCTCTTTACACGTTCCTCTTCTACCAAAAAGTCTTAGACTCCCCCAGAGTTGGCTGAGATCGTTGTTTTTCATGTCCTCCCTCCTTTCTATCCTGTCTCTAAGAGGCCAGAAGCATCCTGTGATATATTTAACCCTACAGCCACATTTCCAGAGCTTTTCCTCAATGTCTTTGACACACTTCCTTGGTCCCAAATCCTCTCCTCTTATTAAGTGTCCAACAAAGAAAGACTATCTTCTAGGCTTGTATTCTAATAGAGGAAACATGTAAATAAACAGATCTCAAAAGACAAGAATAAAATGGATTGTTAGCCTTCAGTGGAAGGGGCTGGCTGCTGGAGAGAGCAGGAAAAGCTCATTGCCGAAGGTTGTACTTGAGCAAGAGAAGTCAGGAGGGCATTCCAGGCAGGAGGAACAGCCAGTGCAAAGGCACTGATTGGGAAATGGAATGTCCTGTGTGAGGAACTGGAAGTAGGTTAGTGTGGCTGAATTGTAGAGTTCATAATAAAGAGAATAATATAAGGAAGAAAAGATGGATGGGGCCAGATGGGAAGAGTTTTAAATATCAAGTAAATCTTATATTTGCAATTGAAACTACTCTCTTCCCAGTTTCCAGTGATCCCTTAACTGTTAAATTTAATAATCTCCTCATTTCTAAAATATAGAGAGAATTGACTCAAATTTATAAGAATGTAAGCCATTGATAAAAGATCAAAGGATATGAACAATTTTCAAATGAACAAGTTAAAACCATTTCAAGTAATATATAAAAGCTCTAAATCACTCTTGATCACAAATGCAAATTAAGACAGTTCTGAGGTACCACTACACAACTCTCTGATTGGCTAAAATGACAGGAAAAGACAATGATGAATGTTGGAGGGAATGTGGGGAAACTGGGACACATTGTTGGTGGAGTTGTGAACGGATCCAACCTTTTTTGAAGAGCAATAGGGAACTATGTCCAAAGGACTCAAACTGTGCATACCCTTTGATCCCGTAGTCTCTCTAGTAGGTCCAAAGAGATCTTAAAGGAAGGAAAGGGACTCACATGTGCAAAAATGTTTGTGGCGGCCCTTTTTGTAGTGGCAAGAAACTGGAAACTGAGTGGATGTCCATCAATTGGAGAATGGCTGAATAAATTATGGTATATACTATTGTTCTGTAAGAAATGATCAGCAGGATGATTTCAGAGAGACTTGGAGAGACTAATATGAATTCATCCTAAGTGAAGTGGAACTAACAGAATGTTGTATACAGCAATAACAAGATTATACAAGGATCAATTCTCTTTTCAATAGTGAGATGATTCAGACCAGTTCCCACAGTCTTGTGATGAAAAGAGCCATCTACACCAATTTTAGGATTAATCTAGATTTGGAATTTGCATTCAAAAGGCTCAGACTTAAAAAGATGAAATACTAAAGTTTATTACTACTCAGAACTTTGATTTAAACAAGATATAAGAAAAAAGAGGAAACTTAGAGCATAAAAATAATGCATAATTAGCAGACACAATGATCACCAAGACAATATAAGATATCAATAGACAACATACAACAATACATCTTCACCACTTTGAGGAAGCTCCAACATCTGGATTCCAACAGCTGGCAGAACCCAAGTCACAGCAATCCAGAATCTTGAGTGGGAAATGGTGTTAGGCAAGTGGGGTACCAACCTCCTGAGTTCTCAAAGTCCTTTCCACTAAGGGGTTTTTATAGGCTGAAAACAAAGAAGGCACTGCACTAAATATTCCCATTTATATCACTCTTGAGATAGAACAGCCCTCTTGAGGTACAGGGATGTTTTATCACAGGAGGTTCATTAAGAGAATATTTGTTTTTATTCCTTTGAGAGGACTGTCTTTACTCTAGGAACAGGCCTACCGTGAAGGATGTTCATTAATCAACACACCAGGAAGATAGCCAGTCCTCTCACTGCCTCCTGAGCTTTATTAGATGGCAAGGAGTGCATCCCAAAGTTCTCAGCAAGTAAATTTACCCAAAGGCATGCTTGAGACTTACTGGGATTTTTCACTAGACTTCCTTACAACCCAGAGAGAGGAGTGTGGGCACTGAATGTGGATCACAACATAGTATTTTCACTTTTTTGTTGTTGTTGTTTGCTTGCATTTTTTTCTCACTTTTTTCTTTTTTGATCTGATTTTTCTTGTGCAACATGATAATTGTGGAAATATATATAGAAGACTTGCACATGCTTAAAATATATTGGATTACTTACTGTCTAAGGTGGGGAATGGGGGGAAGAAAGGGAGGGAAAAAAATTTGGAACACAAGGTATTGCAAGGGTGAATGCTAAAAACTATCTATGCATGTATTCTGAAAATAAAAGGCTTTACAGGATGATTTCAGAGAGGCCTGGAGAGACTTACATGAACTAATGCTAAATGAAATGAGCAGAACTAGGAGATCATTGTACACAGCCTAATGTTGCGTGATCTCCAAGATTCTGTCCTGGTTTTTCTCTTCTACTTCTCTCTTCCCTCTTTCTCCTTCTATCCTTTCCTCTTCTCTCCTTCTTCTTTATTTTCCTTTCTTTTCTTCTCTTCTCTTCCTCCCCAACCTCATGGAGTTCTCCCTTTCTACTGGGTAGTTATGAGTTCCCACTGAGGAACTTCTCTTTCACATGCTCTCCCAAGTCTATTTCATATTTGCCATTTCTGGTGTCTATTATATTCCTTCATTTTGTCTGTTATCCCTCCCTCTAAGTAAATCTATCTTTTGCCAAAGAGAATGGCCATTGTGAATTCTTCACATGACCAAACCCCAGCTTTTAGTGTCTGCCATCATCTGGTGTCTACATCACCCAGATTGAACCACCTCATTTGGTGTCAAGCCCCCACATCATAAACCACATCATCCCCTAGTCATCTTAAAACATGTTCAGAACTGCTCATTCTCTTTCCCTGTGAAACCCTTCTCTCCCCCTGACTTCACTCTTACTGTCCATCCTTCTAGTCACTCAGGCTCACAAGCTGGATGTCATCCTGGATTTCCTGCTCTCGCTCACCTCCCCACGTACAACCTGTAGCCAAGTCCTAGCCTTCTGACATCCTTCCTGCACACCTTCTTCTGCCCACTCTATTAGAAGCATCCTTACCTCATTACTGGCCCACTGCAGTAGCCAGCCATGAGCCTCTCTGCCTCATTTCCCCACTCCAGTCCAACCTCCATTCAGCTGTCAAACTGATTTTCCAAAAGAGCAGTTCTCAGCGTGTCACTCCCACCACCATCCTCCCCCATTCTACAAACTTCAGTGGCTCCTTATCACCTGCATGATCAAATATAAAATCATTCAAAATCCTTCATAACCTGGCCTCTTCCTGCCTTTCAAGTTCTATTACATCCTACACTTATTCCCCACCAATCCTAGGACAAGCTCCATTTGGTCACGATTTGGGTCCCAACTGAAAGTAAATAGCAGCCCTTTCTGCTTTTGCCAGAAATCCTGAAGGTCTTCCCCTCCCAGATTAATTCATTTATTTATTGAGATGGTTTTTGATTAGAAGAGGAAGATTCTTTGCCTCAGTAGGCTTCATCATTGTATTGATTAAAATTATTTATTAACAATCTGATTCTTAAAATATAATTAAATTGTATTGTGAGTCTCTCTCTAGATTTAGATGCCACTTTGTTCACTTGTTCCTGTTATATATCATTATTATATAATATTTATATTTCATATCATGGTAGCTAGGTGCTAATAGTTAAGAAGTCCTGGGTTTAAAATAGGATTAATTATAAGTACTGATTAAAATTATTTATTAACATTTTGATTCCTAAAATATAATTAAATTATAATTTATTGTGATTCTTTCCATAGAATTAGATATCACTCTGTTCATTTATCCCTGTTGTATATAATTATCATATAATATATATCATGTATATAATATATATCATATAAAATAAATATAATATATATATCATGTATATATTTCATATCAAGGTAGCTAGGTACTTGTAGTCAGGAAGTCCTGGACTCAAAATGATTATAAGTATAGATTGAATTATTGTTTATTAATAATTTGGTTGCTAAAATATAATTAAATTATAACTGACTGTGATTCTACAGATTTAAATGTCACTCTGTTCATTTATTCCTGTTGCATATAATTATTATATAACATATATTTCATATCAAACTAGCTAGGTACTTGCAGTCAGAAAGTCCTGGGTCAAAAATATGATTAATTAATCATACTTATTTAAATGATTATTTATTAATAAGCTGATTATTATAACCAGCTTATTAATAATCATTATTTATGATAATTAAATTATATTATTTATTAGCTTATTAATTATAATTATAGCGCTGTGATTCTATAGCTTTAGAAGTCACTCTGTTCATTTATTCCTGCCGTACATCATTACATACTATTTTTGTTTCGCATCAAAGTAGCTAGGTGCCGTAGTCAGGAAGTCCGGGGTTCGAACCCCGCCGGGGCTGTGTAACTCGGGGCAAACGCTTTCGTCTCCCTCAGTCTCATCTTCCTTAACTGTAAAACGGCAGTAACGGCAGCTGCCTCGCAGATGGCACGCAGTGCAGTTTGCAGATTTTAAAGAGCCATATAAATGACACCAGTTTGCTCTACGGGGACAATCGGTTTTAATGGCACAGCGTGTACGACATATACTCTGGTGTGTAATTAATTATAACAACTAGATAAATGTTATGAGAATAACCCGAAAAGGCCCGTTTGCAGTCTTTACTGGGAAATGGAACGTCATCTGATACAGCGGATTATTGCCAGGACTGTTTGTCCTTTCCCGTCTCAGTCCAGCGCAGTGGAGAGAGAGCTTAGCGTGGGGTCACAACCAGTCCCCTGCTGCCTCTCCCTTCGGGCCCCGGTTTCCTTAGTTACAGAAGAAGGGAGAAGGGGAAAACATGCCCCGCCCGCATCCCTGATAACAAGACGCAACATAGAGGCGCGCCCCCGCGCGCCTCCCCCCCCGGCCGCGGCCGCTCCCACGCCCCGGCCCGCGCCGGGGGAGGGAGGGTGTCGGGAGCGCGCAGCCGCGCCCTCCTCCGGGAGAGGACCAGCCCGTGCCCGCATCCGCGCGGCGGCGGCGGCTGCGCACTGCGCGGGCACTGCGGTAACGGCCGCGGCGGCGGCGGCGGGCAGAGGCTGCAGATGCCGAGAGGATGACTCGGGCAGCGGTGCTGCGGCCGCCGCGAGGCGGGCCCGGGCGCCGGGGCATCGGGCCCCTCCGCGGGCTGCTGCTGCTGCTGCTGCCGCACTTGCTGCTCCTGGCCCCGCGGTCGGAAGCCGCGGAGCCGCAGGTCCCGCTGCTGCTGTGGTCCAGCTCCCCGGGCTTGCGGCCCGCGGTGGAGAAGGCGTACGAAGGCCATCTCTACACCCGCCCCGAGCTTCACGCCTGCCTGGCCCCCATCCTGGAGAAGGGCCCCCGGACCGTCCTGCTGGTGCTGCAGGAAAGGCTGAGGCTGGAGGATTTCACGGCTTTTGGCGCGGGGCTGGGCGAGCAGCCGGGAAGCCCTTTCCCCCACCTGCGGGCGGTCCTGGAAAAGGCCCCCTCCTCCCTGGTGCTGCCTGCCGTGGGCTGGTCCGCAGCGGCCACCTTGACCTCCTACCTGACCCAGAAGTTGGGCACGGGGCCTCTGCACGTCGACCAGGCATCCCTGAGGGAGCTGAAGCTGAACGGCACCCAGCCTGTCCTGCTGCTGGTGTACATACCCTCAGGGGCCAGCGGCGCCCCGGGGGCTCACGAGGAAGCGCTGGCTACTCAAGACAAGGTCCTTGGGCAGGTGCTGAGCCGGCTCCACGCGGGAGGGAACGCTTACACGGCCTTGCTCACGGCCCTTCGGCCCTCCAGGGCAGCCCGAGACTTGTCCCTCGCGTCCCGGGGCCTGCGGCAGCACCTCCTCGGGGAGGGCCAGGAGTACCAAGGCCAGCCGGCCTGGCCAGCAGCCCTGCCCCCGGTGAGCTACAGCGACACGGCGCCGCGCATCCTGTTCTGGGCCAGGCACTTCTCGGTGAGTTACCACAGCCAGACCCAGGACCTCACATCGCTCACCTTCGGAGCCCCGGAGCTCAACCTGACTGGCTCCAGCTGGAACGACTCCACGGCCCAGCTTGTGATGACCTACAACAATCTCTTCGGGCCCTTCCTGAGGCTGAGGTTCAGTATGATCAATCACTTCTACCCGGGGTCCCACCGGAGCTGGTTCACCATGGAGGGGCTGGAGATCAAGACCCACAACTCGACGGCCTTCTTCAGCTCTGTGCAGGTCATTGCCCCCAGCACCTACTCCTACCACTGCCAGTATGTAAGCAGCGACCCCGCCAAATGGGGCCTTCTGATGCCTCACGATATTCGCTCCCCCTGGAGTGTAACACTCCAGGATTTCCAGATCCAGGCTTTCAACCTGTCTGGCGGCAGCTTTTCAGGGGCCAGTGATTGTGCAGCCTTCTTCTCTCCTGCTATCTGGATGGGGCTGGTCTCTTCCCTCTTCATGCTTTTTTGCATTACCTTTGGGGTACATATCATCTTTAAACTCAAGTCCCTAAACCGTTTTGATGAATACAAAGGGGACCCCCTCTTTGAGCCCCTTATGGACTGATACCATAGAAAGATTGTAGAGCTAGTTGTGCGTGTTTTCCCGGCTCCCTAATCATTTCAGTATCTATGGCTCCCCCGTGTGTTATCCTGCCTAACTTCTCCCTTCTCCCATCTAATTTAGCAAGCATTTATGAGGTGCTTCCTCTATGCTCAGTGCTGGGGATGTGAGAACAAAAATGAAGGAGATTCTGCTCGCAAGGAGTGGGAGTTGTTTTGTTGCCTGCGCATTTGGGAAGCAGCTGTAAACAGGTTAGAGATCTAGAGCTGAGAGGGATCTTACGGGCCATCTGATATCACTCTCATTTCACAAGTGAGGAAACAGATTCAAAGGACTTAGGTGGCAACTAGTGATATATCTAGTAAGCGACAGAGCAAAGTGGAATGGGAACCTTTGACCTCCAACTCCGATTTACTAATTTTCCACTGCACCATTTTGGCTTCAGTCTGCCTTCTCTTCCCAACCACTTCCCATAACAAATATTCCTCAGAGGAAATCTGGGAGGCCAAAAAAAAATGTAGAGACTTGGCTCTGAGTCTTGGGAATAACTTAAAAATGTAATGAATCCTTGCAATGAATTATAGAGAGGGAAGGTACTAATTAATACCCTCTTCCAATCCCCATCACCAAATCTAGGTGCAATAAGTACTGTTTTATCGGTTTATAAAGAGAAATTCCTCATTTAGAAGGCAGGGGTTGGAGGAGACACTAAAAGTATTGAAATCCCTTTGCCCTCCATGGTGGCTGTCTGCTCTTATACCTTTCCTCCCAATCAGTGCCCCCATTAGGAGGTAATAGGTTTCCTTTCCTTGAAGATTAAGAAGCAAAAGCCGGGTTATCACTTGTTGGTTACAGTAGCAGGAAGATAATTGTTCAAGGTATGGATTTAAACAGATGATTTTTCAATTCTAAGATCCTGTGATACTATCAAGAAGGGTTACACTGGGGCAGATATTGCCCGTCTGCATGTGAGAAATTTGTGAGCCTGCTTCTGATTATATGGTACTCATGAATAAGCTCCTTGCACAATGGCTTCTTTCCATAGGACTTGTATTTAATCTTGTATGGACTGATTTATATATTTGGTCCCACGAGGATTGATAGTCTTCCCCATCCCCAGCTTTTAGTATAGTGGTCTGTAAATAGTAGTGGGGGGGTATTAATATATACTTTTTCATTAGATTCCCCTTCTTATCTCCTGAGCCGTAAGAGCTCAGGAGAGTCAGGGAGACACAAAGGGCTTTCTTCCTTCCTGGCTGTGAATCTCACAGAGTGATTCCAGTTGGGCCCCCAGTGTCAGGTGAGAAAAGGGTACAAATGCCCTTTCTCACCTGGCCCCCATGCGGTCATGATGTGGCCGCCCTTATATTTGGTGTTTGTTCTTATTTAACCTTTGATAAGTGAATATTCCCTGGTGCATGCGTCCAGGACTGAGTATGCTTGTGAATTCCCAAAGTCTGAAGATCACCAGAGGCATGTGAGTGTGGCTTTTTTTCACAAAGCAGAGGGGGTTCAATCACCTAGGAAACTTCTGCATCAGAGAATATGGACAAAGAGAATATGGACCAAAGGTGTGGTGCAATCCTGGCAACTATGGACTGAGAATGTCTGGAAGGTGTGGGGTTCTTTGAAACATAAGACACTGGTATATCGATTTTTAGCACAAAATACTTTCTGTTCTGCTGAAACTTAAATGTTGGTCTCTTAACAGTGCAACCAAGTTATGACAAATCCTGTAATTCCTTTTAAATATATTCTGTGACTGTATTGTGATTCTTTCATGTTCAGCAATTCTTTCAGTGTAGGAATAAACTATTTCATACCTGATCATTGTTTTTACATTGAGTATTATTGTTTACTTCCATCATCTTGGGGAAAATCCTATATTTGCACGTCATAAACAGGATGCCCCTGTAAAGGTATTGAGGGTTGGGAAAGGGAGCATAGTCTATCTATCTCAGGAGAGAGCAACAAACAGCATCCCAACACCGCGCAGGATTTAAATCCAACAACTAGTGATGGAGAGGAAATATAAAAAATTCCTTCCATTGATTGAAAGCTGGGGCACTACGTCACCCTTTAGTGAGGGGAGGAGGGAGGCGAGAAGCCCCGCCTTTTGATGACGTCATGGGGCGGGGCATTCCCTCTGTGCCTCCGATTTTCCCGCATCCCTTAATGGCCGAGCTCAGCATCTCTCCGGCGGTCTGGGAGGGAGGGGGGTTGTGACGTGGGGCTGTTACTGGGCAGAAGAACGCTCCTCCAGGAAGCCCAACGCGCAAGGCCCGCCTTGGATCCTCCTCGGTAAGCAGCCGCCCTCTCCGTGACCTCTCTCCGGGCCTCTAAGGTAAGACCTTCCAGCAGCGCACCGTATCCAAGACGACGGCGCCTCGGCTGGTGAGCAGGCGGGACCGAGAACGGTGCGTGCCGAGCTGCTCCCGGACAGAGTTAGAACGGTGGCCGACCAGGCTCAGAAGGCCTCCGGGCCCGGACGCCGGGAGGGGCATATATGGGCAATAGCGCTTTAAGGAGTCACGTGCCGCTCTGCGGCTGTCGTGGCATCCCTGTGGTCCTGCAGCAGGGGCGGGGCGGGGCCTGGGGGCGGGGCCTGGGGGCGGTCCTTGCTGTCGCGCTCGGCCTCCCGGGAAGCTGCAGTGCTTGCTTCTGCTGCGGGCGGTGCCCGTCCGGCGGGGACCATGGTGGTACTCCCGGGTAAGGAAGGTAAGGCCCCGGGGCTGGGCGGGGCCTGCAGGGGGGCCGCACTACTGTCAGCGAGCGCCCGCGCCAGAAACCGAGGCTCGGTCAGGACAGGGGCGCCCCCAGCCTCGGCGCGCCCTCGAACTGACGGGGGGGGGGGGGCAGACGGGAGCGCGCCTCCCCGGGCCCGAGGCCCGAGCGCGGAGCAGTCCCTCCTGACCCCGGCCTCTCGCTGCCCCAGGCCGAAGCCGCCGCCGCCTGCCTGCCGCCGGGGGCGGGGGATGGCGGCAGGAGGGAAGAGATGGGGAGCTGGGGGGAGGGGGAGGCTGCGGTCCGTTCCTGGGACTGACGCCCCTGGAGCTGCCCCGGCTGCCCCCGCTTCTCTTCCTCCCGGCAGTCCCCGCGCCTGGGCCCCTTCCAGCCTGGGCCCGGGCTGCGGGACTTGGAACAAACGCAGAAGCCCGCCTTGTTCCGGCCCCCGCCGCGGGCAAGACAATGAGGCCGTTGATTGACCGAAGCAGGTGGGCGCGGGGGAGGGAGAGGCCTGCGAGCCCAGCCGGATCCCGGCCCGTGACTCCACCCCCTTCGGGGCCCGGGCCTGACTGCCCTAGTGCAGGGGACTGACGTTAGCAGGAGGGGCAGGATCTTCCAGCCCCTTGTATCCCTTTGTTCTCGCTATGGGCTTGGAGCCTCCGCAGCCAGGCCGGACTCCGAAACCAGCGGGCTTGGGTCTCAGCCCACCCTCTGGGCCCCGATCTTTTGCTGTTGCTCTCGAGACTGTCCAGAAATATTAAAGAGTTCCTTTCCCCTGTCACCCAGAACAGAACCGGCCCGAGCAGGCCAGAGAGCCGGGACACAAACAAGTTAATTTCAGAATGAGGAAAAGGCCACTTACTGGCGGAAACCGCCCCCATCCCCCGCCCTCCTAGAAGGTTAGGCCACTTATTTACACAGGGTATCATTAGCCCAGAACACAATCATTCTTAGATCTTGAGACAGTTCTCCCCCGGTGAGCGTTTTTTAATACTATTTTATTTTTCCAAATACGGGTAAAGATAGTTTTCAATATTCATTTTTGGAAAATTTTGTGTTCCAAGTATTTCTGTCTCCCTCCTCCCCAAGACAGCAAGCAGTCTGATATTTGGTTAATATTTCTTGAGACAACACAAGTATTCTTGGGTGCTACGGGCGCTCCTCGTATGGCAAGTTTTGGGGGGTCATAGCCACCCCTCGTGGCACAGACTTCTGCAGAGTTCTGTGACCAGCCAGGAGTACAGCACCTGTCAGTGACCAGGAGTGTGGACTGGGATCATGTCATTGACAGGCCTGTAAAATAAGGGAGCCAAAACCTGATGCTAGTCCAAACAATGCACTTTGCCAAAGGATGATATCATCCAGAACGTGAAGGATTGTTGTTATGCCAAGGCTATGACAGCCTGCTTGCTGGCACTTAGCTCTCAGAAATGGGTTATCTCCAAAATATTTGGTGCCCCCTTCCACTTTTTAGTAAGCTGACATGTAATCAGTCCATATTTTCACATATTTCAAGATCAAGTTTTGATATTTTTGCTCTTTTCCTTTTTCTTTTCCCTTTCCCCCTCTTTCATTTATTTATTTCTTTGATTTTCCCCTTTTCCTTAACTGTGTAAAGCCATGATCTTGGATAGGCACCCAGATATGATAGGACACCAAGTTTGGAATCTTTCACATAATCTTTGGAGGACCACAGACTAGTGTCACTTCTGCCATTTGGTCTCAGTTTTTTCGCCTCTTCCCCAGTCTTTTGAGGAAAAAAAAAAAAAGACCTCCATTTTCCCTGTCCAAAAAACAACAACAACAAAGAAAATATGCCTCCTCCTTCTTAATTTCCATACTTTTCTAATCAGTTTTTCATGAAGTTTTCAAAATTGTGATTACTCATTGTATTCCTTAGAAATGCTAAGTTTTTTAAAGTTCATTATCTAAATTGTTACTGTATGAATTGTTAACTTACATTAAGTTTTGTTTTATAAAGTATCTTTTGATTCCTTTTTTCAGTTCTGGTTTGGGAACATCAGAGGAACAATTCTAGGTCAAATGCTTTTACTCACTTTCAGAGTTTTTGGGCCAGATTTTCAGATTTTCCAGAATGGTTGATTGAATTCACAAATCCACCAATATTTTTCTGACATTCTCTAGGATTTCTCATTTTACTTTGTTTGTAATCCTGTCCACTCTCGTTGATGCAAAATGGTACTTCAGGATGCTTTTCATTCCCATTTCTCTATTACTGATTTGAAGGATTTCCCCCCCATATTTATTAGAATGAGTTACATTTTTTTCCTCTAAAAACTACCTATTTTTATACATTTTGAATTCTTAATGGAAGCATGATCCTTATTCTTGGAAATCTGAGTCCTTATGTCTTTTTTTTCCCCCCTTATGTCTTTTACAAAGGAGAACTTCACCAGCAACTCTATTAAATGTAATCATGCACAGCTTTCTGAATTTCCAGAAAAATCAAACCTGAATACACACTTTCATGTTGTTACTCATTTTTATTTTAGGAAGGTCACCTTTAACCAAAAGGTTTGCTGCTAAATTAATTCTTCCTCCATTACCTGAATTTCCAAAAGAATTAATCCTGAATACACTGTGTTTTATATTGTTACTCTTTTTAGAATCATGTACATCTCTTCTTGAGCTCTTGACTTTTCTTAATCAAGATACTGGAATGATTTGCCAGTTCCTTCTCCAGGTCATTTTGCAGATAAGGAAGCTGAGGCAAACAGGGTTAAGTGATTGGCCCAGGGTCACACAGCAAGAGTATCTGAGGCTGGATTGGACCTCAATTTTCCTGACTTGAGGCCCAACTTTCTACCCACAGCACCAGCTGGCTGTCCATTACTGCTCTGTATATAACGAGAACGGCTTTTCATGTGATGGTATCCACAAAACAAAGGAGTTAGATTTGAGGTGCACTCACAGGCTAAGCTAGATGACAAAGGAGGTCCATTTGTCAATGCCTGTCCCTGTCCTCCCCACAACAATCTTCCCACCTTCCCCTCTTTCCTAGTGAAATGGCCTTGGAGCCTCATGTTTCTGCCCTGCCTATACTTGCTTTGCATCCTTCCAGGCTGCAATTGAAATGAAAAGAAACTCCATCTGCATAGCCACTGAATGACAAGAGGCTTTCCTAGTTTATCACACAACTTACAAGTCTTGCAAAAGGACTCTCTTCTCTTTCTTTCTCTCTCTCATTATTTATTATCAGAGAGATGATTAAAAAGGAAGCTGTGAAAGAGAATCAGGCTCCAAGGCTTCCTGAGGACCTGGCAGGTCCTACAGTGTAGAGGGTCTGCCAAGGGGTTTGGAAAAAGAATGATCATTTCTCTGGGGCTTATCCTTCCATGCAGCATTTGATCCCTCGCTACATCCATGAGAGGGAGGAAGGGTGGCCACTTCCCAGGTGGGCATTGTGAGGCCCAAGGATCTGACAGGCCCAGAGCCAGTGGGACAAAAAGGGCAGATCTCTAAGCCAGGCCCTCGCTCTTGCTCCTGCCATTCTTCATTATTTCATGGTCACACCTACAGATGGGTAATGGGCTGCGTTTTGCTTGGGAGAAGTTGCTCTGATGAATAAGAAAAGTCTCAGGTCTGACAAACTGTATAAACATTGGGGATTATCCTCTGTGGTGGGAGGAAAACAAAGGGAACCCCAAAGTCCTCAGCACCTGGGGAAATCTTAGGGTGACCTCGTGTACAATCTTTCTGACTTAATACTGTTCTTTTTTTCCAGGAACTCCATTCCCTGCCCAGTCCTGGCAAGGCCAGCATGCACAAACAGACAGTTGGTGATGTTCTCCAGGCCTGGGGAACCTGGAGAACCTTGGGAAAGGCCACATCTGTAGCCCAGGTTTGAGAAGAGCCCCCAGACTCAGCTACCCTTCGTGCAGAACATGCTGAGCTTGACTTGTTTCCCTACTAGCCAGCTCTTTGTCAGCTAAGCAGACAGGGCTGCCCCCAAATGGAGAGTGCCCAGGCTCCTCGCTGGAGCTGCTGTGGCCAGGCGGTCTGCAGCCCTACCTTGACCTCTTAGCTGACCCAGAAGTGGGAGCCAGCCCTCCCCATGTGGAAGAGAGCCCTTGGAGCTAGCTGAAAGCCTACTCTGTCCAAGCTGCTGAGGAGAGAGCCAGCCCTCTGCAGGGCCCTCCTGTCCCCTCTCCAGCCCAGCAATGGCTCAGAGACATCCCAAGACAGAAGGTGCCTGGGCTTCAGTCAGAAAAACAGCCTCCAGCCACTCCTTCTGGGCGCCCCTAGGATGGCATGGATGGATCTCTTGGCAGGGCATCTGGAGGGGCAGCTGCTGGGTGAGCCTGGCCATAGCCACCACCAGCAGCAGCAGCAGCAGCACGAGTGACTTACAAGGCCGTGGAGCTGGGTCTGTCCAGATCTAGCCAGGCCTTCCCTGTGGCCTAGAACAAGCAGAGAAGGGGCCTGCCTGCCCCCTGACCTGGGGAGTTCCAGAGCCCATCTGACTGGCACCAGCTGGAAAGACTCCATGCTCATCAGAGCCCCTCAGGCCCTTCCTGAAACTCCATCTGCCCATTCACCTTTGAGTCTGGATCAAACTGGGCTGGTTCACAAAGGCTGCAAATGGTGTTTTCTGACTGGGTCCAACAGTCAGGGGAAGGGCTGATCAGGGCACTGGCCCCTAGACAGAAGGAAGGACTGGGAGGAAGGCTGTGACAGTGACATGACCCTGATTTGTGTCCCAGGAACTGAAAGGCCAGCCACCTTCTCATCTCTCTCCTTTGCTTCCTGATACTGTCTTATTAGCACCTGACAAAGACAAGACACCTAAAAATCCATCAGCCTCTGGCCCATGGAGACATGAGCCTCTTTGATTTGACCTTAGCTACAGGCAGGCATGGGGAGAGCTTTGGTGGGATGCTTGCTCTTCAGATGGGAGAGTCCTCGAGGGCTACAGGGCCAAGCTAGCTTAGGTGGCAGCAGAAACCTTCCTGTCTGGCATCCCCAATGGATGTGACTGCCTCCACTAGCCAGGATCCTGGTCAAGAACATGCAGGTGGGGTACTTGGTGGGGAGAGAGTTTAGAACATGGTCCTAATTCCCTTCCACAGCTGAGATGCTTGGTTCTGCTTTCCTAATTGTGTCATGAATCTTCTTGTAAGGTGGACAAGTGTTGTCTGCCTCATGGGAGGTCCTCTTGAGAACCAGCTCTGGACCCTAGAGCTCCTGGGCAGGCCCTGACAGTGTATATAGTACCTTCTCGTGATCCTCTTGGCCTTACAGATCTGTGGCATGGTCGCACTGCAGGACTATTTCTCCTTTTTCCCCAAGGCCAGAATATCCCAATGGCTCACCTGCTGTTTGTTTTCCATGGCTAGAAGGGCAGACTTGGGTTCAGAGACTGATTCCAACCCTGCCTCAGGCAGACACTAGCTTGTGACCTTAAGTCTTTCTCACCTCCTGTTTGCTCATCTGTCACCTGGGCAGAAGGCTAGCTGCCCCACCCCACCCCAGGGAGGTTGTGGGGTTCAGGTGCATACCCATGCATATTGCTTTGCCTTCCTGCTGCTGCTTGTGTAAATACTAGTTACCCTTATGGTCTTAACTGTTGTGACAGAAATCTCCTCAGTCTCTCTGGGCCAGAGGAGCTCCAGTGAACCAGATACCTCAAAAGTTTTTGTTTTTTTCTTGTCCCTCTGAATCATCTAGACTAGTTCCAGATGGGTTCCCAGGAGTGGAGAGAAGGGCAGTGGCCCTCTCCTGCCTGGCCTTCCCTGGCTGTGGCATCATGGTCCCCTGCATGTTACTGTGTCTGACCCTTCCTAGTCTTTTCCCCAGAAGCCTGGATTGTGAAGGCCTGACAGTGAGTGGGATAGCTGCCCTGGCTCAGCTGAGATGAGGGCATTCTGTGTCAGGCCTGGATGACTCCATGGGGCATATTGTCCATAGTCCCAGGATGGAGTGATCTCCACATAGGGGGTTTGGTCTTATTGGTGTCCTCTTTGTCTCCTGCCCAGGACTGCAGCTCTGTCTGCCAGGAGGATTCCTCTCACTTTTCCTCCTTCCATATAAGGAGTCTCCCCTCACTGTATCACCCTCGCTTCTATTTAATACAATTCAAAAGCCTTTATTCAGGCTTCCTCTGAGTCAGTGCTAAGAACAGAAAATACTTTGAAAAGTCCTCTCTTACCCAACGAGCTGGAAACAGTTGTATTTCTCCACTCCTTATCTACATGGGAGATGTTGGAGCAGGAAAAGACCTAGTGGCAGCTCTCGTCTGATCCCTTCATTGCATGCTCATGAACGAGGCCCCAAATGGTTAGGCACTTTTTCCCAAGGAGAAACAGCTCAGAAATCTTTGATCCCTGTCTTCTGATTCCAAATGGAAATTTTATTCTGTGCTGGAGAAGGGGTCTCTCTTGAGGGGAAACTGAAAGGTCAGTGTGATAGAGCTTAGCTTTAGGTCACTGGGACGCCTGAGCAGCCTGTCCTGCTACATGGACCTCGAAGTGTTTACTACCCTCAAAGAATGGGCAGAACTGTCCTTTTCCATTCTAGACTCCTGGGGATGTAGAGGTGTGTCTGGGCAATCCATCAATGAAGAAAAGTCCTGTTTTGAGGGAAAGACCTGCTCTCCTTCCCATACCTTGTCTCTCTTCCTGTTATCTTCCTCCCTCATCTACCACCTGTCCAAATCTCTCCCTGCCCTTGCAATGCTTGACTAAGCTCCAAGAACCCTGCTGTCCCTCGTCTCTCCAGTATTGTCATGATTGCCTTCTGACAGGATACAGGCTTTAGAGGGAGGACAGGTTAGATGCTCTCAGCCTCTTTCCAGCTCTGAGGGGGGGTGTGTGTGTGTGTGTGTGTTGTAAATGGGTACTTCCATTAACCATATATTTTATTTCTGTATACTGAGGTGTCTATATGATGATCCTCAAGGGGGGGTGGGGGGTTTACTTTTTTTTTTATTTTATGTCCTCACTAGCAGCAAGTTTAAAGCTGGGAGGGTTTAATCACTTTTGTAATCACTTGTTAATTGTTTAAGATTCTTTTAATTGTCTGCTGAAACAAGAGTTCAGTAGAATTAGTCAGTACAAAAAGGGCTACTTTCCTTCCCCACTGTGAATCCTGTAAAAAGTGGTTCCAGGTGGGTCCCCAGAGTTGGGTGGGAAGGGGGGCAATTGTCCTCTCTCCCACCTGGCCTCCATATGGCCACGAGGCCATCCCTAACGAGTGAGTGTGTGTGTGTGTGAGCAGCATGTTTGGCACCTCTGAGTGGGTTTGGGTGAATGGTCCTGAGGCATGTATGGGTGTTGTGTGTGGGTTGCGTTTCTGTGGTTGGGTGTGTATCCTTTGTTAATAGTAGGTAAATGTGTATCCAGGTCTCCAGCGATTGGCTGGGTTAATAGATTGTAAAAGCTGTACATGTTCGGAGAGGCCTGTGGACGGGCACCTGGCTTTTCCACAAAGTATGGCCTGGTCAGGAAAGCTTTATTCAGCAGAGAATATGCTATCAAACTGCAAACCTTTTGATCCAGCAGTGCCGCTACTGGGTTTGTATCCCAGAGATCATAAAAAAGGGAAAAGGACGTACATGTGTAAAAATGTAGCATCTCTTTTTGTAGTGGTGGCAAAGAACTGGAAAGGAGATGTCCATCAATTGGGGAATGTCTGAATAAGTTATAACATAAAAGTAATGCATTTATTTCTATATTGTTCTGCATGCGCTATAAAAATGACGAATAGGAAAGACCTGCAAAGATTTACATGAACTGATGCTGAGTGACACGAGCAGAACCGGGAAAACATTTTACCCAGCAAAAGCAAGGCTGTGTGATGATCAACTCTTGACTGTTGTCCAGTGAGCTAAGGCAATCCCAATAGACTTTGGATGGGAAAAGCCCCTGGCATTCGGAGTGAGCGCTATAGAGGCTGAATGCAAAAGAAAACATACTTTGTTCACTTTTTTTTGTCGTTTCTTTCATGGTTTTTCTCTTCTGTTTTTTCTCTCCCAACCTAATCCATAAGGAAATATGTAAAAATGAAGATGTATAACCAAAAAGTTTTTACTTGTAACTAAGGGGGAAAAAACTTTTTTTCTAAAAGAAATGATATTGGCCCTGGCAACAGGTCTACGTGAAGCTAAGCCCTCTCAGGAGGGGTCGGACAGGGCACCGCCCAGGAGGCTCCCATCTCCCAGCCTTGTCCCTCTCGTGATTCTCTGAGAATGCGCAGTGGTTTGTATCCAGACCTCTTCTCCAAGCCCGAATAAAGGACTTTTTGTGATCCCCGTCCGAGCTGCTCTGGTTTCTGTCCTCGTTCTTTGCCTCTCCTTTGGGGGAGGCCCGCAAGGGGAGGGAAGCAACGAGTCCCTGGCAAAGAACATCCCGGGGGACACGGGAGGAAACTGAGGCACATGTGGAACCGGTGCCCCTCCAGTGCCTTGCAGACTCCGGGCCCCGGCCTCGATAAACCTCTCCCGGGAAGAACCTGGGCGGGCCATCCCGGAAGGGACTTCGGGCAAAGCCGAAAGCTGGTCTCCGGGGATAAAGTCTCTCGCCATCCTGTGCACAGGGTCATGGGGGGGAAAAAAAAGCAGGGGAAGCCCCGCCTTCCCGTGACGTCACCGAGCTGCACCGTTCTCGGCAGATCCCAGGACATCCCATGTTTGTCGAGGAGTAGGGGGTGCTGTCACTAGACCAAAGAACCTGCCCGTTACTCTCTGCGTTCGCTCTTTGCTACTCTCGATGACCGGCCCAGGGCCTCTAGGATCGGGCCTCAGTAGGACGCGCCGTTTCCTTGGCTACGGCGTTCTGGGTACTGGGGTTGGGACCCAAAGGCCGTCCAAACGTTCCCCTCCCTGTCCTGCCTTGTGACGGTGGTCGGCGAGGCTCAGCCCGCAGCTGGGGAACTGTTAGGCCAGAGAACGCGTTCGGTAGCGCCCCCAGCTGGGGAACTGTTAGGCCAGGAGTTCGGTAGCGCCATAGTCGCGCGTCGTCTCCGGTACCGGCTCCCAGCGCTGTCCTGACTCGGAGGTGAACAGACCGGGCTTCCCGGACTCTGGTGCCTTCGCTGCCCAGGGCGGCGGACCCATGGCTACCGTGACTGTGCCCCGGGGTAAAGGACGGCGTGGCCCGTCCCCAGACTGCAGGGACCGCCTGCCAGCTGCGGGGGCCGAGGGGGAGGGACAAGGCGGGAGACTGGGGCAGAGGCAGCCTGACTCGGTGGCGCGAGCTCGAACTTCTCCCGGGCGGACCAGCCCTGGGCCGAGGCCGGAGGCAGGGAGAGCGGAGCAGCCCCTCCTGGCCCCGGGCCTCCCAGGGGTCCCTGAAGGACTAGGCTGCCCCGGGCCGCAGCTGCGGTGGGCGGGGGGAGGGAGGCGGACTGGGAGGAGGATGGAGGCGGACTGGGAGGCGGGACTGGGGAGGAGGAGGCGGACTGGGCGGCGGAGGCGGACTGGGGGGAGGGAGGCGGACTGGGCGGCGGGATGGAGGCGGGACTGGGGGGAGGGATGGAGGCGGGACTAGGAGGCGGGACTGGGGAGGAGGGAGGCGGGAGGCGGACTGGCGGCGGGAGGGGGACTGGGGGAGGGATGGAGGCGGGACTGGGAGGCGGGACTGGGAGGAGGAGGCAGGACTGGGCAGGCAGGAGGCGGGACTGGGGAGGGATGGAGGGACTGGGGAGGGAGGAGGGACTGGGCGGGCGGAGGCGGGACTGGGGGGGAGGAGGCGGGACTGGGGAGGAGGAGGGACTGGGAGGCGGGAGGCGGGACTGGGCGGGCGAGAGGCGGGACTGGGGGAGGGAGGCAGACTGGGGAGGGATGGAGGCGGACTGGGGAGGAGGAGGGACTGGGCGGCGGAGGCGGACTGGGCGGGCGAGAGGCGGGACTGGGGGAGGAGGCGGACTGGGCGGGCGGATGGAGGCGGGACTGGGGGAGGTATGGAGGCGGGACAGGAGGCGGGACTGGGGAGGAGGGAGGCGGGAGGCGGACTGGGCGGCGAGGAGGCGGACTGGGGGAGAGGCGGGACTGGGCGGCGGATGGAGGCCGGACTGGGCGGGCGGGATGGAGGCGGACTGGGCGGGCGGGATGGAGGCGGGACTGGGGGGAGGGATGGAGGCGGGACTAGGAGGCGGGACTGGGGAGGGATGGAGGCGGGACTGGGCGGGCGGGAGGCGGGCTGTCAGTTTCTGCGGGAAGAGATGACCTAGGGGCCGCGCGGGCACTGCCCGCTTTTCTTTCCTCCTGACGCCTCCTAGGAGGGAGGGCGACGGGCAGCGGGCTCCTCTGGACCAGAGGAGATGCTGAGCCCCGGCTTGTTCCGGCCTCTGGCTGCGGGCCCGCGGGGGGGGCCGTTGTAGCGAACCAGAGGAGCTGGGGGTGGGGAAAACCTCCTTGCCCCCTTAGTGCCCGGCCCGCCCGTGCCCGGGGCTCTGCCTGCGGGACTCCTAGTGCCGGGGACTGACGTTAGCGGGAGCGGCAGGATCCTCCCGTATCCCTTCGTGCGGGCTCAGCTAGCGCCGGCAGGAGAGAGGGGATGCGGCTGGCAGCCGTGGGCAGCCAGCGCCGGACCAGCCCGGCGGGCTCAGGGGGAGGGGTGGTCTCAGAGGGGGAGATAGTGTATTTTATCTTGAGTTTTTTAGAATTGTGATTTCTCTTTACTTTGCCCAAGGCTGTGATCGCTTTCAGAGCTAATTGACCATATTTTCAGATTTCTCACCAGAATGCTTGACTGAATTCCCAAACCTGCCAGGATGTTCCTCCCAGCAACCAGCATTTCTCAGTTTCACTTTTTTTGGTCATCCTTACCAATCTCGCAGGTACAAAATAGTACTGCAGAGTTGTTTTCATTCCTATTTCACTAAATATTACTTATTTAGAACCTAGCTTTTAAACAGTATTTTCCAATCCCATATGGGGTCTCTTCACTAAATGTAGACATCCTATATTATACTTTATGATCAGTAAATGTTTGATTTACATACCAGTGTTTTACATTCATATACTCTGTATCCTGCAAAAATTTGTGGAGCAGGAAGGGATCCAGTCAAAAAAGTTTGAAGAAACCCTGAATTAGATTAGAGTATTTTTTCCATTATAAATATGTTGAATTTCTTCTTCTGCAGCCTTACCTATTCTTATTATACATTGACAATTTCTCAATGCAAGCATGATACTTATTCTTGGCAACTCGATTCATTTCCCTATATACTTTAGGAATTTGACATTTAACCAAAAGGTTTGCTGCTAAATTAATTCTTTCTCCATTACCTGAATTTCCGAAAGAATTAATCCTGAATACACTGTGTTTTATATTGTTACTCTTTTTAGAATCATGTACATCTCTTCTTGAGCTCTTGGCTTTTCTTAATCAAGATACTGGAGTGATTTGCCAGTTCCTTCTCCAGGTCATTTTGCAGATAAGGAAGCTGAGGCAAACAGGGTTAAGTGATTGGCCCAGGGTCACACAGCAAGAGTATCTGAGGCTGGATAGGACCTCGATTTTCCTGACTTGAGGCCCAACTTTCTACCCACAGCACCAGCTGGCTGCTCCACATTGCCTGTATATAAGCAGAACGGCTTTTCATGTGATGGTATCCTACAAAACAAAGGAGTTAGATTTAGAGGTGCCACATCACAGGCTAAGCTAGATGACAAAGGAGGTCACATTTCCAGCTGTCAATGCCTTGTCCCTGTCCTCCCCACAACAATCTTCCCACCTTCCCCTCTTTCCTAGTGAAATGGCCTTGGAGCCTCATGTTTCTGCCCTGCCTATACTTGCTTTGCATCCTTCCAGGCTGCAATTGAAATGAAAAGAAACTCCATCTGCATAGCCACTGAATGACAAGAGGCTTTCCTAGTTTATCACACAACTTACAAGTCTTGCAAAAGGACTCTCTTCTCTTTCTTTCTCTCTCTCATTATTTATTATCAGAGAGACGATTAAAAAGGAAGCTGTGAGGCTTCCTGAGGACCTGGCAGGTCCTACAGTGTAGAGGGTCTGCCAAGGGGTTTGGAAAAAGAATGATCATTTCTCTGGGGCTTATCCTTCCATGCAGCATTTGATCCCTCGCTATATCCATGAGAGGGAGGAAGGGTGGCCACTTCCCAGGTGGGCATTGTGAGGCCCAAGGATCTGACAGGGCCAGACCCAGTGGGACAAAAAGGGCAGATCTCTAAGCCAGGCCCTCCCTCTTGCTCCTGCCATTCTTCATTATTTCATGGTCACACCTACAGATGGGTAGTGGGCTGCGTTTTGCTTGGGAGAAGTTGCTCTGATGAATAAGAAAAGTCTCAGGTCTGACAAACTGTATAAACATTGGGGATTATCCTCTGTGGTGGGAGGAAAACAAAGGGAACCCCAAAGTCCTCAGCACCTGGGGAAATCTTAGGGTGACCTCGTGTACAATCTCTGACTTAATACTGTTCTTTTTTTCCAGGAACTCCATTCCCTGCCCAGTCCTGGCAAGGCCAGCATGCACAAACAGACAGTTGGTGATGTTCTCCAGGCCTGGGGAACCTGGAGAGCCTTGGGAAAGGCCACATCTGTAGCCCAGGTTTGAGAAGAGCCCCCAGACTCAGCTACCCTTCGTGCAGAACATGCTGAGCTTTGACTGTTTCCCTGCCTGTGGCCAGCTCTTTGTCAGCTAAGCAGACAGGGCTGCCCCCCAAATGGAGAGTGCCCAAGGCTCCTCGCTGGAGCCTGCTGTGGGCCGGTCTGCAGCTGCCACCTTGACCTCTTAGCTGACCCAGAAGTGGGGAGCCAGCCCTCCCCATGTGGAAGAGAGCCCCTTGGAGGAGCTGGGGCTGAACAGCCCTACTCTGCCAAGCTGCTGAGGAGAGGGAGCCAGCCCCTCAGGGCCCTCCCCGCCCTCCCCTCTCCAGCCCAGCAATGGCTCAGAGACATCCCAAGACAGAAGGTGCCTGGGCTTCAGTCAGAAAAAACAGCCTCTCCAGCCACTCCTTACTGGGCAGCCCCTAGTATGGCATGGGTGGATCTCTTGGCAGGGCATCTGGAGGGGCAGCTGCTGGGTGAGCCTGGCCATAGCCACCACCAGCAGCAGGAGCACGAGTGACTTACAGGGCCGTGGAGCTGGGTCTGTCCAGATCTAGCCAGGCCTTCCCTGTGGCCTAGAACAAGCAGAGAAGGGGCCTGCCTGCCCCCTGACCTGGGGAGTTCCAGAGCCCATCTGACTGGCACCAGCTGGAAAGACTCCATGGCTCATCAGAGCCCCTCCTCAGCCCCTTCCTGAAACTCCAACTGCCCATTCACCTTCGAGTCTGGATCAAACTGGGCTGGTTCACAAAGGCTGCAAAATGGTGTTTTCTGACTGGGGTCCAACAGTCAGGAGCGGAAGGGGCTGGATTCCAGGGCACTGGCCCCTAGACAGGAAGGAAGGGGCTGGGGGGGAAGAGCTGTTGACAGTGACATGACCCTGATTTGTGTCCCCAGGAACTGAAAGGCCAGCCACCTTCTCATCTCTTCCTTTGCTTCCTGTTATGTCTTATTAGCACCTGACAAAAGACAAGACACCTAAAAAAATCCATCAGCCTCTGGCCCATGGAGACATGAGCCTCTTTGATTTGACCTTAGCTAAGGCAGGCATGGGGGGAGCTTTAGGTGGGATGCTTGCTCTTCAGATGGGGGAGTCCTCGAGGCTACAGGGGCCAAGCTAGCTTAGGTGGCAGCAGAAACCTTCCTGTCTGCCATCCCAAATGGATGTTGACTGCCTCCCTCCAGGCTCCAGGATCCTGATCAAGAACATGCAGTTGGGGGGGTGGGGGGGGAAGGGAACTGCTAGGTTGCTCAGTGGATAGAGCACCAATCCTGAAGTCAGAAGACCTGATTCAAATCTGACTTCAGACACTTAATACTTCCTAGCTGTGTGACCCTGGGCAAGTCACTTGACCCCACATGCCTCAGCAAAAAAAAAAAACACACACACACACACACACACAAAAACATGCAGATGGAGTACTTGGTGGAGAGAGAGTTTAGAACATGGTCCTTAATTCCCTTCCACAGCTGAGACTCTTTGGTTCTGCCTTTCCTAATTGTGTGTCATGAATCTTTCTTGTAAGGGGTGGACAAGTGTTGTCTGCCTCATGGGAGGTCCTCATGGGACCTTGGAGGACCTGCTTCTGGACCCTAGAGCTCCTGGGTGAGGCCCTAACAGTGTATATATGAGTACCTTCTCTGTGATCCTCTTGGTTCTTACAGATCTGCAAGTGTGGTTGACTGCAGGGACTATTTCTCCTTTTCCCCCCAAGGCCCAGAATATTCCCCAATGGCTCACCTGCTAGTTTGTGTTTTCCCATGGCTAGAAGGGCAGACTTGGGTTCAGAGACTGATTCCAACCCCTACCTCAGGCAGACACTAGCTGTGTGACCTTAAGTCTTTCTCACCTCTGCTTGCTCATCTGTCACCTGGGCAGAAGGCTAGCTGCCCCCCCCCTCCCGGGGAGGTTGTGGGGTTCAGGTGACATACCCTATGCATATTGCTTTGCCTTCCTGCTGCTGCTGTGTAAATACTAGTTACCCTTATGGTCTTAACTGTTTTTTGGCAGAAATCTCCTCAGTTCTCTCCTGGGCCAGAGGAGCTCAGTGAACGCAGATATCTCAAAAGGTTTTTCTTTTTTCCTTGTCCCTCTGAATCGTCTAGACTAGTTCCAGATGGGTCCTCAAGAGTGGGAGAGAGAAGGGGCAGTGGCCCCCTCTCCTGCCTGGCCTTCCCTGGCTGTGGCATCATGGTCCCCCTGCTGTTATTGTGTCTGACCCTTCCTGGTCTCCCCCAGAAGCCCTGCTGGATTTGTGAAGGCCTGACAGTGAGTGGGATAGCTGCCCTGGCTCAGCTGAGTCTGGGCAAGATTCTGTGTCAGGCCTGGATGACCACATGGGGCATATTGTCCTTGGTCCCAGGGTGGAGTATTCTCCATATTGGGGTTTTGGTCTTTATCTCCTGCCCCGGGCTACAGCTCTACTGGGAGAGTCTCTTGTTTCTTAACATTTTTATTTTGTTTTCTTTTAATGGGTAATTCAAGAAGTCTTTATTAAGTGCCTTTTCTGTGTTAATACTAATAACAATAACAAAAAGCTTTCCTTTTTTCCCCAAGAAGCTGGGAGATGGTCTTTTTCCCTACTCTCACTCATTATCCATATGGAAAAACCTGTTCCATGGTTCATAGTTTGACCTGAACAGGACCTTTCAGGAGAATATATGGATTGACTTCTATTCTTGAAATGTGGTCATTGAGGCTGCAAGTGGGAAATGTCTTTTTTAAGATGAAGTGACTCGATCTTTTACAGGTGAGATTAGAACTCACATCATCTGACATTGCACTGGTTTTCCCACTGTAGTACAGTGTTCCAGGTTCCCTGGGCTTCCCAGGGCTCCCACTCTCTATCTCTGACAAATTACTTCTTCCACTACTGGAAACTGGAGAGGCCAAGGGTGAAAGTGTCAGAAACTTTAGCCATGAGTGACTGGATATCTTCATCCCTTGAAGCATCTCCTGCAAATTGCAGGGGTGACAGCAGTTAATTATCTATTCTGGTCCCATTCCTCCCCATCTCAATGAAATGTATTGTATAGATGCATTCATTTTCCTGTGTCTGTAGTTAAAAAAAAAAAAAAAAAAAACCCTTTTGAGTAAAGAAGCCACCAATGCTTCCTCAATCCTTTCACTTGTCTTCCTACCCTTAGTTTTATTCCCTAATGTCCATCACTGGGTGAAAATGGCTCTTGGACCTCCCCTTTAAGATTTTTTGTTTTAATTCTTGAATTCAGTTTTTCTATCTCATAGATTTAGAAGCTTGGTTCAGACTTGTTACTGTGGGATGTAGAGAGCATTGGCAGAGATTCTTACTAGTGTTGTAGAATTGTAGGTGCTTCTGGTCAGGGGTGACTTGGAGCATTATATAGTCCTACTTTTCCATGATCTTGTATTTTGTGTCTGTTGTAACGCTGACATATAAATCACTTTCAAGAAGGGCTTTCCTATTGTGTGAGCAGCATAGAGCACTTGGTTTAAAAAAGAGTGGCTTAATCGCTCGTGATTAAAGTTACTTTTTACTCGTCTGATGAGCCAAATGGGCTCTGCAGAGTCAAGATGGAGATTACTGCGCTATTTCCTTCTCCGCTGCGAATCACAGAAAACGTTGAGGCTGGGGCCCCAGCGTTGAGTGGGAAAGAGGCACTTCCACCCACCGGCCTGGCGTGCCATGGGTTCGTGGCTGCACTTATAGTTTCGTTGGCTAGATAAATGATGCTGGTGACCCAGGCGCTAGGGCTGGTCTGGCAACAGGCGGAGGCGACAGGGCCCAGCACACTGCGGGCCTGGCTGCTCTTGGGCCTCCCGGAGCTTGTCTCTCTAGTATTTGTGAGTCTGCGCAGTGACTTGCGTCCAGACCCCTTCGCGCCGCAATAAAGGACTTGGTCTGGACTCATGAGCTGGCTCGGCGGCCTGCCGTCGCCTCTCTTGGGGGGGTCATGGGAGGGAGGGCTGCTGGACCACGAGGACTTAAAGCATTGCATGGGACACGGGAGGAATCGGGAGGTGCGCACACGGTGCCTTCCAGCCTCTGAGCCTCGATTAGCTTCCCTCAGGGAGAGCTTGCGTGCGCCATTGAGGACCTAGGACAAAGCGGAAGCCTGGGCTCAGGGGTCACAGCCTCCCCCTCCGCCACGCCGAAGCCACGCCTCTCCGTGACGTCACGAGGTTGGCGGTCCCCCTCAGATCTCCGGGCGGGCTTGGCGTGGCTCGCGAGGTCCTCCCATCCTTATCTGGGAGTAGGGGGCGCTGTTTACTAGACTAGGCTGAAGAACCAGCGCGCTCAGCCCCGCGTTGGCCGCTCCTCGCTAGGAAGCACGCAACTGCTCTCTCGAAGGTCTGGCCTGCGCGCCGCCCGGGGAAGGAACGCAGCGCGTTGCATGCCGGGTCCTACCCTGACAGGGGGTGGCGACTCCCATTTGCCGCGCTGTCTGGAAGGGACCAATTTGACTGCTGACTCTTTGAGACGCCAAGTGTCGTGGCACACTTCCTCTGTCCAGATCTCGCTCTCGTCGCGGTTCTCCATCTGGGGGCTTGAAAGGCTGCTGCGCCGTTGCCGCCTCCGCCGCGGAGGGTGAGGTCCCGAGGTCCCTGGCTACCCTGGACGAGGACCAGAGGAGCCTCGACTGCTCCCAGTGAACAAGGGCCTGCGATGGCTGGGCGGGTGGCAGCGCATTGCCTCTGTCCTGGGCCTAGTTCCACTTGTGGACTGTGACGTCTGCCCTAAGATGTCTGGTTCCTCCCGGGCCGGGCCGAGACCCCTCTCTGGCCGCCTCCCCTGGGGCACGGGGGGAGGGGCGTGGGAATCTGGGCGGGGGAGGGGCTGGGAGAGGGCGGCTGCTGTCAGTTTCTGCTGAAAGTGACACCCGCAGCACTGCACTGGTACCTCCCGCTTCCGCATCTGGGGGGGCCTTGGGACAGCCGCGGGCGGGATGCTCTGCGGGACCAAACAGACGCAGCGCCCCGCCTTGTCGCGGGAGGGGGTGAGAGGCCTCCGGGCCCAGCCCGCTCTCGCCCCTGACTCCAGCTCTGCAGGGCCCGGGCCGTGACTGTCCTAGTGCAGGGGACTGACGTTAGCTGGAGGGGCAGGATCATCCGGCCTCTTGTATCCCTTTGTCCTCTGTAAGGACTCGCCACCAGCACCTGCAGGAGAGAAGGGTGAGGCTTGGAGCCTCTGCAGCCAGGCCAGACTCCGAAACCAGCGGGCTTGGGTCTCAGCCCACTCTGAGCACTGATCTGCTCCCCCTTTTTTTTATTATTACTATAGCTTTTTATTTACAAAACGCATGCATGGGTAATTTTTTTCAACACTGACCCTTGCAAAACCTTCTGTTCCAAATTTTCCCGTCCTTCCCCCATCCCCTCCCCTAGATAGCAGATAGGTTAAAATATGTTCAATCCAATATATACATATTTATACAGTTATCTTGCTGCACAAGAAAAATTGGATCTAAGAAAAAAAAACCTGAGGCAAGCAAACAATAGCAGAAAAAGTGAAAATGCTAGGTTGTAATCCATAGTCCTCTCTCAGGGTGTAGATGGCTCCTCACTGAACAATTGGAATCGGTTTGAATCATCTCATTATTGAAGAGAACCACATCCATCAGAATTGATCATCATATAGTCTTCTTGTTGTCGTGTATAATGATCTCCTGGTTCTGCTCATTTCATTTAGCATCAGTTCATATAAGTCTCTTCTGGTCTCTCTGAAATCATCCTGCTGGTCGTTTCTTACAGAACAATAATATTCCATAACATTCATATACCACAATTTATTCAGCCATTCTCCAACTGATGGACATCCACTCAGTTTCCAGTTTCCGGCCATTACAAAAAGGGCTGCCACAGACATTCTTGCACATACAGGTCCCTTTCCCTCCTTTAAGATCTCTTTGGGATATAAACCTAGTAGTAACACTGCTGGGTCAAAGGGTATGCACAGTTTGGTAACTTTTTGAGCAGTGCCAAATCACTCTCCAGAATGGTTGGATCCGTTTACAGTTCCATCAACAATGTACCAAGGTCCCAGTTTTCCCACATCCCCTCAACATTCATCATTATCTTTTCCTGTCATCTTAGCCAATCTGAGGCATGTAGTGGTATTTCAGAATTGTCTTAATTTGCATTTCTCTGATCAATAGTGATTTGGCTGCTCCCCTTCTTGAGACTATCCAAAATTGCCATAGGTGACTCCATGAGGTTATAGGAGTGCTCCTTTCCCCCTTGCACATTTTGCCATGCTGAGAAATGTAAACATATTTTCATATAGGCCAATGTGAAACCACGACTATATTACAAATTGTTTTCTTTGTCTTTTTATTTTTTGTGGTGGTTGTTCCTGTACCACCATGTCCATGGGCGGCACCCAGGTTTGATGGACAGGACGCTAAGCTTGTTATCAGAGGATAAAATCCATGATTAAATTCCTGGGGGACCTTGGTCTGGTGTTATTTCTTCCAATTGTCCTGAGTTATTTTGTTTTGTTTCCTTTTTTTTTTTTTTTTTTAACTGTAAAAGGAATGAGGCTGACATATTACAGGCTACAAATAGCCAGATGGGAACATACCCCAATTCTCAAACTGTAGCAGAAATTCGCTTTTAAAATGACTAAGATTTCAGTTCACTTTGTCCAGCAGAGGACCTATCGGTAGTGGAGGATATTCCTCACAATAGCTGTCAGTTGTCAGTTTTGCCTGTCTGGGAAGCAATGGGGAATGAAGCAAACCCCTCAGGTCAACTGCTTATCCTCTCTGCCCAGAATACTTGTGCTTACCTATTCCTTTAGGGAAATATAAAATCAAAAAAAAAATAAATAACCTGCAAAGTGTCACAAAGCACATCTTTAAAAGCATTTTTCCAGTTTGCCATGAAGTGTAATTCCTTTTACCCTCTATTTCCCTATAACCTTCCCACAGTTGAGAAAGCAAGAAAACCAAAATGCATTAGTTATGTGTAGTCATGCTAAGCAAATTCCCCTATTAGCTGTCTTCCCCACCTGCCCCTCCCCCAAAAAAGGAAATGTGTTACATAGTGTATTGAATCCATCATTTCTCTTGGCAAAGTTGGATAATGGTACATCATGAGGTTTTACAATTGTAATTGGTCACTGTGTTGTTATGAATTGCAGTGTCTTTATATGTTCATTAGCTATACAATATTTTTGTTTTTGTAAAAGTTGTTCTCCAAGTTATTTGAAACTGGATCAATTCAAACATTTCTTCCCGGATTTTTTCTCCCCTTCAACATTTCTTATTATTCAATATTATTCCATTCCATTAATTTTCCATAACTAATCTAATGGTACCCAAGTGAATGGGAATCCCCTCAGTGTAATTCTTTACCACCACAAAAAGAGTGGCTATAAATCTATTTGTATATATGGATCTCTTTCCTCGTTCTTTGATCCATTGCTAGGTCAAATGCTATACAGAATTTCACTGCATTTTGGCCACATTTCCAAATTGCTTTCCACTGTGGTTGGCCTAATTTATAAGTTCATCAACAATAGAGGCAGCAAGATAGAGCACTGGCTCTAATGAGCAAGACTTGAGTTGAAATGGAGCCTCAGACACTTAACACTTCCTAGCGGTGTGATGCTGGCAAGTCACTTTACCCCAACTTTTGCCTCTGTGAAAAGAAAAGGGGGCAGGGGGGCAAGTTCACCAACATTGAGAGAGTGTATAAATAACCAGATAACAAACCACAATTCCCAAGTTGTAGCAGAAATGTACATTCAAAGTGGCTGCAGTCTCACCTCATTTTGTCCTGAAGAACAACAAAAATGGCCAAAAAGCCATGGTACAAATATGCAGATATATCTACCCTAGCATTTGTCCTTTTTCTTCTATGTCATCCAGTGTCACCTCATTAAGTGGTAATGCTACTTCAGGATTCATTTCCTTTGCATTTCTCCATGTATTAGTGATTTAGAGTATTTTTTCCTATATGAATAATGAGAAGTTAGATTTCTTTCTCGAAAAACCTCATACTCTGGTCCATTGATGGTTTCTCAATGGAAACATTTATTCTTACAAATCTGATTCATTTACCTATGTATTCTAGTAATGACACTTTTTATCAGTGTCATTTTTTTAAATCAGTTTTTTCTCAATTTTGTACTTTTACAAAAGAATCAGTGCTGAATCCATGACCTGTATACAAGAAAAACTAATTTTTAAATTCTTTCATGCGAAACAATGTTGTTGGGGATAGAGGTGCCATATCCAAGGCTAAACCAAGTGACTAATAAGATCAAGCTCCAAACATGCTGTCCTTGGTTCCCCTTGGTCTCCTTGGTTCTGGATAGTAATCTTGCCTCCCCACATTTCCCTTTCCTGCTGAAAGGTTATTCCACCCTCATACTTCTAAGGTTAGATCTTTCTAGGATGCAGGTAAGATGGGAAGAAACCTCATCTCTGGGTGTACTCCTTGCACTGAAAGAGGAGATGCTCTCATAGTATATCATACTCTTTAGAAGCTTTGCAGAAGAGCCCTCTATAAATACAAGGTGTTTATTTTCCTGAAGGAGTTTAGAAGGAAGCCCTGGTGAAGAAGCCTACTCCCACACTGCCTAGGAACCTTGAAGGTCTTAACTTGATGAGAAGTCTGGAATAGGAACTCCCCTGGTTTTGTGCTTCCCTTACCATGTGGCATTTGATCCCTCCCTGCATTCAAGGGCACTTCTCAGATGGGCATATGAGGCCTACGGACCTGAAGAGCCTTAGGACGGGGCCAGTGGGACAGAAAGGGCAGGTCTCCAAGCCAGGCCCTCCCTCTTGCTCCTGCCATTCTTCATTATTTCATGGTCACACCTACAGATGGGTGCATTTTGCTTGGGAGAAGTTGCTCTGATGAATAAGAAAAGTCTCAGTTCTGGCAATCTGTATAAACATTGGGGATTATCCTCAGTGGTGGGAGGAAAACAAAGGGAACCCCAAGGTCCTCAGCACCTGGGAAGCGTTATGGTGACCTCGTGTGCAATCTTTGTGACTTAATACTGCTCTTTCTTTCCAGGAACTCCATTCCCTGCCCAGTCCTGGCAAGACCAGCATGCACAGACTGACAGTTGGTGATGTTCTCCAGGCCTGGGGAACCTGGAGAACCTTGGGAAAGGCCACATCTGTAGCCCAGGTTTGAGAAGAGCCCCCAGACTCAGCTACCCTTCCTGCAGAACATGCTGAGCTTTGATTGTTTCCCTGCCCGTGGCCAGCTCTTTGTCAGCTAAGCAGACAGGGCTGCCCCCCAAATGGAGAGTGCCCAAGGCTCCTCGCTGGAGCCTGCTGTGGGCCAGTCTGCAGTTGCCACCTTGACCTCTTAGCTGACCCAGAAGTGGGGAGCCAGCCCTCCCCATGTGGAAGAGAGCCCCTTGGAGGAGCTGGGGCTGAACAGCCCTACTCTGCCAAGCTGCTGAGGAGAGGGAGCCAGCCCCTCTTGCGGGGCCCTCCCCGCCCTCCCCTCTCCAGCCCAGCAATGGCTCAGAGACATCCCAAGACAGAAGGTGCCTGGGCTTCAGTCAGAAAAAACAGCCTCTCCAGCCACTCCTTACTGGGCAGCCCCTAGGATGGCATGGGTGGATCTCTTGGCAGGGCATCTGGAGGGGCAGCTGCTGGGTGAGCCTGGCCATAGCCACCACCAGCAGCAGCAGCAGCAGCAGCAGCACAAGTAACTTACAGGGCCGTGGAGCTGGGTCTGTCCAGATCTAGCCAGGCCTCCCTGTGGCCTAGAAGAAGCAGAGAAGGGGCCTGCCTGCCCCCTGACCTGGGGAGTTCCAGAGCCCATCTGACTGGCACCAGCTGGAAAGACTCCATGGCTCATCAGAGCCCCTCCTCAGCCCCTTCCTGAAACTCCATCTGCCCATTCACCTTCGAGTCTGGATCAAACTGGCCTAGTTCACAAAGGCTGCAAAATAGTGTTTTCTGACTGGGATCCAACAGTCAGGAGTGGAAGGGGCTGGATTCCAGGGCACTGGCCCCTAGACAGGAAGGAAGGGGCTGGGGGGGAAGAGCTGTTGACAGTGACATGACCCTGATTTGTGTCCCCAGGAACTGAAAGGCCAGTCACCTCATCTCTTCCTTTGCTTCCTGATGTGTCTTATTAGCACCTGACAAAAGACAAGACACCTAAAAAAATCCATCAGCCTCTGGCCCATGGAGACATGAGCCTCTTTGATTTGACCTTAGCTAAGGCAGGCATGGGGGGAGCTTTAGGTGGGATGCTTGCTCTTCAGATGGGAGAGTCCTCGAGGCTACAGGGGCCAAGCTAGCTTAGGTGGCAGCAGAAACCTTCCTGTCTGGCATCCCCAATGGATGTTGACTGCCTCCCACTAGGCTCCAGGATCCTGGTCAAGAACATGCAGGTGGGGTACTTGGTGGGGAGAGAGTTTAGAACATGGTCCTTAATTCCCTTCCACAGCTGAGATGCTTTGGTTCTGCCTTTCCTAATTGTGTGTCATGAATCTTTCTTGTAAGGGGTGGACAAGTGTTGTCTGCCTCATGGGAGGTCCTCGTTGGAGAACCAGCTTCTGGACCCTAGAGCTCCTGGGTGAGGCCCTGACAGTGTATATATGAGTACCTTCTCTGTGATCCTCTTGGTTCTTACAGATCTGTAAGCATGGTCGACTGCAGGGACTATTTCTCCTTTTTCCCCCAAGGCCCAGAATATTCCCCAATGGCTCACCTGCTAGTTTGTGTTTTCCCATGGCTAGAAAGGGCAGACTTGGGTTCAGAGACTGATTCCAACCCCTGCCTCAGGCAGACACTAGCTGTGTGACCTTAAGTCTTTCTCACCTCTGCTTGCTCATCTGTCACCTGGGCAGAAGGCTAGCTGCCCCCACCCCCCACCCCCGGGAGGTTGTGGAGTTCAGGTGACATACCCTATGCATATTGCTTTGCCTTCCTGCTGCTGCTGTGTAAATACTAGTTACCCTTATGGTCTTAACTGTTGTTTGACAGAAATCTCCTCAGTTCTCTCCTGGGCCAGAGGAGCTCAGTGAACGCAGATACCTCAAAAGTTTTTTGTTTTTTTTCCTTGTCCCTCTGAATCATCTAGACTAGTTCCAGATGGGTTCCCAGGAGTGGGAGAGAGAAGGGCAGTGGCCCCCTCTCCTGCCTGGCCTTCCCTGGCTGTGGCATCATGGTCCCCCTGCTGTTACTGTGTCTGACCCTTCCTAGTCTTTTCCCCCAGAAGCCCTGCTGGATTTGTGAAGGCCTGACAGTGAGTGGGATAGCTGCCCTGGCTCAGCTGAGATCAGGGCAAGATTCTGTGTCAGGCCTGGATGACCACATGGGGCATATTGTCCATGGTCCCAGGATGGAGTGATCTCCACATAGGGGGTTTTGGTCTTATTTGGTGTCCTCTTTGTCTCCTGCCCAGGAATGCAGCTCTGTCTGCCAGGAGGATTCCTCTCACTTTTTCCTCCTTCCATATATAAGGAAGTCTTCCCCTCACTGTATCACCTCGCTTCTATTTAATACAATTCAAAAAGCCTTTATTCAGGCTTCCTCTGGGTCCAGTGCTAGGAACAGAAGAATACTTTGAAAAGTCCTCTCTTACCCAACGAGCTGGAAACCGTTATTTCTCCACTCCTTATCTACATGGGAGATGTTGAGCAGGAAAAGACCCTAGTGGCAAGCTCTACGGTCTGATCCCTTCATTGCATGCTCATGGAAACTGAAGCCCCAAATGGTTAGGCACTTTTCCCAAGGAGAAACAGCTCAGGAAATCTTTGATCCCTGTCTTCTGATTCCAAATGGAAATTTTATTCTGTGCTGGAGAAGGGGTCTCTCTTGGGGAAACTGAAGGTCAGTGTGATAGAGCTTAGCTTTAGGTCACTGGGACGTTCAGTAGCAGCCTAGTCCTGCTACATGGACCCCAGAAGTGTTTACTGACCCTCAAAGAATGGGCAAGAACTGTTCCTTTTTCCATTCTAGACTCCTGGGGATGTAGAGGTGTGTCTGGGCAATCCATCAATGGAGAAAAGTCCTGTTTTGAGGGAAAGACCTGCTCTCCTTCCCACACCTTGTCTCTTCCTGTTATCTTCCTCCCTCATCTACCACCTGTCCAAATCTCTCCCTGCCCTTGCAATGCTTGACCCAAAGCTCCAAGAACCCTGCTGTCCCTGGTTCTCCCAGCATTGTCATGATTGCCTTCTGACAGGATACAGGCTGCTTAGAGGGAGGACAGGTTAGATGCTCTCAGCCTCTTTCCAGCTCTGAGGGGGAGGGTGTGTGTGTGTGTGTGTGTTGTAAATGGGTACTTTCCATTAACCATATATTTTATTTCTGTATACTGAGGTGTCTATGATGATCCTCAAGGGGGGTGGGGGGTTTACTTTTTTTTTTTTATTTTATGTCCTCACTAGCAGCAAGTTTAAAGCTGGGAGGGTTTAATCACTTTTGTAATCACTTGTTAATTGTTTAAGATTCTTTTAATTGTCTGCTGAAACAAGAGTTCAGTAGAATTAGTCAGTACAAAAAGGGCTACTTTCCTTCCCCACTGTGAATCCTGTAAAAAGTGGTTCCAGGTGGGTCCCCAGAGTTGGGTGGAAGGGGCAATTGTCCTCTCTCCCACCTGGCCTCCATATGGCCACGAGGCCATCCCTAACGAGTGAGTGTGTGTGTGTGTGAGCAGCATGTTTGGCACCTCTGAGTGGGTCCGCGTGAATGGTCCTGAGGCATGTATGGGTGTTGTGTGTGGGTTGTGTTTCTGTGGTTGGGTGTGTATCCTTTGTGAATAGTAGGTAAATGTGTATCCAGGTCTCCAGCGATTGGCTGGGTTAATAGATTGTAAAAGCTGTACATGTTCGGAGAGGCCTGTGGACGGGCACCTGGCTTTTCCACAAAGTATGGCCTGGAAAACTGCTTTCAGTAGCGAATGCCCATCCTCCTATCAGGAGGGGGCGGACAGGTCCCAGCCTAGGGGGCGGGCGGTCTCCCTTTGCAGGTGGCTTGCCCTGGACATCTCCCAGCCTTGTCCCTGTCGTGATTCTGTGAGTCACCGGACCTCTTCTCCGAGCCGGAATAAAGGACTTATTCTGGACCCTATCCTAGCTGCTCTAGTCCTTTGTCTCCTTTTGGGAAGGCCCCGAGGGGGGCCTGTGGGGGAGGGAGGAGGAGGGAGAAGGGAGAATGCGGGCAATGAGCCCGCAACAAAGAGCATCCCAAGGGACGAGGGAGGAAACCGGCACGCACAGCTCCGCTTCCACTTCCAGCCTCTGGGCCCAGGCCTCGTTAAACCTCCCCTAGGCTGAGCCGGTGTCGGCTGCTCCTAGAGCCCATAAGGGCGAATCCTGGTCTCCACCTTCGCCATCCCGGCACAGTCCCTGAGGTCTCAAACAGAAGCCCCGCCTCTCGTGTCGTCATCGGACCGGGCAGTCCCTGGCCGACTTCCAGGCATCTCGGAATGCCCGCCCTCAGCTTGACTCGTGAGGTCCTCCAAGATGCGTTGGAGAGCAGGGGGAGCTGTTGTTAGATTAAAGAATTGGCCCAGTTTTTCCCGCGTTGGTTCCTCGCTAGGAAGCACGTAACCGCCTTCTCAATGGCCTGGAGCGGGCCCTCTTGGGTAAGGGCGCAGCGCCGCGCGTCGTGTCCATGGCGACGGCGCTCGGGGAGGATTGGGGGAGAGACGAAGAGCGGTGCGCACAGGACTCCTCCTTCATGGGGGCGCGGACGGTGGCTGGCGAGGCTCCGGCAGCTTTGCTATCCGCAAGGTTGATAGGAAGGAATGAGGCGCCCTCTCTTTAAGGAGTCACGTGCAGCTCCGCTTCTGGCCTAGCCGCGCCGCCTCCCTGGTGGGCTCGCGCCGCGGTCCTGCTGCGGAGGCGGGGCGGAGCCTGGAGGCGGCCGCTGCTGTCGCGCTCGGCCGCCCAGGACGCTGCGGTCCCTGCGGCTGCCCGGGCGGCGGCCTGCCAGCAGACGGGCGGGCGGGCGGTGGGGACCGAGACTCTCTTCCCGGTAAGGAAGGACGGCCCTCCGGGCGACGGTGTCGCGCCGGGTCTGGGCGGGCGGGGCGGGGCGGGGCCTGGCCTAGGTCTTGGTCTGGACCGCTTGGGCCGGTTCCCAAACTGCTGGGCTGCGGTGGGGCTGCGGAGCCCGAGAAAGGGTGGCCGCGGGGGAAACGGAGGCCGGGCCTGATACGGGGTCTCCCGAGTTCCTGCCTACGACCGGGCCTCCGCCTCCGCGCCGGGCGCGCCCTTGAACTTGCCCGGGGTCCGAGGCCCCCGTCCGGGTGAGAGCTGTGCCTCCGGGCCGGAGCACGCAGCCGGGGGCTGCCCCAGGCCGCACTCCCCGGACGCCGCCGTCCCCGGACGCCGCCTCCCGGGGCCCTAGGGGTTTGTGAGCTGGGGCCTGGCGGAGGTCGGGACGCAGTGTTACTGCCAGTTCAGCCGATGGCTTCGGGTGCTGCCGCCGGGGATCCCCGCGTGTCCTCTGCCATTGCCCCGGTTGTCACCTCCTATGCTCCCGCCATCGGTTCCTTTATTTACATAACTAACTAGTCATCGCGGAGAATTCCCGGCTTTCCTTGGCCATTCCGTGTCTCACCCAGCACTCCCAAAGTAGCTTTTAGTGCCCGGGACGCCCCGCGGACCATGCGGCCCCGGGTGCTGTCCCCCTGCGCCCCTCTCCCCGCGCCCCGTGCCCTTTGCACGCGCGCCATCCGGGTACCGGGGTGCGTGCCCCCGGCGCTGAGCGCCCAAGGGTCCCGGGCTCCCAGCAGCGCCTGTGATAGGTTGGATGCCCCAAGTCAGGGACTCGGCGCACCAAGAAACGTTACACTGACACCCACTGCAGGCGCCAAGTGCTCTGCGGGGCATCCACAGAGAGAATAGAAGAGTAGTTCTCGTCCTCCCGGGGAGACGCGGTATGCGGCCACGTTGGTGTGAAAGTCAGAAAGAGCAATCTCTGGGTAAGTGGAGAGGGGAGCAGGGCAGGTGAGAGCCCGGCCGGTAGCGCTGGCACCACGGTCCGGAACACCAGATTCTCGCGCAGTTACTGGCGGAGTGACTCTTGTCAACTCACTTAACTTGTTTGCCTCAGTTTTCTTCTCTGTAAAACGTGGATAATAATCGATATTGTGAGATAATCCTTTTAAAGCTGCACAGTGCCTGGTCACTTTGTAGCAGCTGTATAAAGGCTTATTCCCTGTCCCCTCCCAACCTCATCATATGCCTCAGGACAGGTTTTGTCTAAGAAGCGGAGCTTGGGCCATCGCTTGGGAACATAGGACCTAGCACTGTTTGTAGATACTCAAAAAGATACGAAAGAACAGTATTCATTTGTCTAGCGTGGGCACTCTCTGATTCATCTTACTTTCTCCTCTAGTTGTCATAAATATTGCCACCAGTATTTTCTCTCAGTTCAGTAAAACCTTATGGGGATTTGCAAATAGTGAGCTTCCATATCTGCCTTTGGGTCATGTTTGTCATTCTTCTAAAAGTAACATCCTTGGAGCGGAGGTGGCACACATTCGTGTTTTCATTCTTCCAAATTGGATCATTGATGAAAAGTTTGTGTAGAAATAATGGAGGCATCTTAGGACAACTTGACTAGTCATATTTCTAAGAAGTTAAAAGCTTGTCTTGTTCTTACCTCAACCTTGGTCATCTTCAGAAAGGTACTGAATACAATGATAAGATTTACTGAAGATGGTATGCTGAACATTCTTCATCATGGACTCCTCCTTTTAATAACAAACTAAATTTTCTCTAGCTTGGATCTTGCCCCTATATTTCTGTCTCCGTGAGTTCTTCCATAGTCTGACATGACCATCATAATACAGATAACTAAAATAAAGAGGAAGTTATAGAATAATCACCTCTTTCCCTTACTTGAAGGAAACAAACAAGAAGTAATGGAATTTGAAACAATACTGAACCTACTATTCTAAAATGCAAAATAATTTTACTTTGATCTTTTGGATTTGGAAATGCTCACAGGCACCTCAACTATCTTATGGTTTATTCTTAGTTTTTCAAGAGCCTCTCTGTAGAAGTTTATATTTTAAAAAATTTGAGTCCCTTTAGTAAACTAAATCAAACGTATTTTGAATACTCTCACCAGAATTTTCTCCTTTTGATTTTTCTTCCCATGTTAATTAGCTATTCTTTGCTCTAGATTAGCATGAATTAGTGTGGTTCTTTTGTTCAGCATTTTTAAAATGTCTACACATTCAGTGATCTTTGAACCATTTCTGAGTCAAAGTTTTCTGACCACAGCTATTGATTTTCAATACTGTGTTTTTGTGTAATTTTAATTCATGATGCTGTTTTTTAAAGGCACAATTGTCCACCTTGGGCTAATTTCAGAGATCCATATAATTTCATCAAAGACTTGATTTTTTTTTTTTCTTTTTATGCCTAAGGTTTTGTTAGTTTGGAGGGTGGTTTGGTGGAGGGTTTTCCGTCCATGTCTTCTGCTTTTACCTAGACTGGTACTGTCCAGGTTTCTGCTGCTGAAACTCATGCCTATTCAATCATTTCAGCTCTGGGAAGGAAGAGAAATGGGAGTGAGAACGTTGAGCCTTTCCTGGCAGTTCTTGATAGTTCTGGTTTTGATCCTGCAAATCTTGTCCGCGTTGGATTTTGACCCATACAGAGTCCTAAGGGTCAGCCGCACAGCCAGCCAGGCTGATATTAAAAAGGCTTATAAGAAGCTCGCCCGGGAATGGTAGGTGGAACAAATCACAAATAGAAGTTTAATATGAGCATAGCACTTTCAAAAGGGACATATAGCCTAAAATTAGATTGATTAGCTTTAATGTTTGTATCTCTCTACATTTATACTATATACCTATATGAAACATTTACCAATGAGTCACCTTTTTTTCCTCCTATATTTTTGAGTAATTAGGTTTAAAGTTCATGGCAACACCTTAGTTTGATCAGTAACAGTGAGAGCTATACAATTCACAATGTTTTTTCCTATACATTTTTCCATTTGACCTTTGTAGCTGTCCTTGGAGTTTGGGCAAGTATCATTTTCCCAGTTTGCCGGAGAAGGCAGCAGATACAGACTCACAAAGTGATTTTCCCTTAGTCACACCACCATGAAGTGGCAGAGGCATAACTATGATCAGCTTCCACTCTGTCTTCTTGCCACTTTATTGTTTCATTTCATTGTTTAGTACTAGTTCTTTTTAAAAAGAGTATTTCAGAAATTACTAAAATTGAGAATGTATTTCTATTTAAAAGGAAATACCTTTTAGGGAAAAAAATTATGGTTATAGGTTCATATAGATGGGTACATGCACATGCAAACTTTTAAGTATAAGTACAGGAACTATCTTTTGCCTTTCTCTATATCCTCAGTACTTACTTAACCTAATGCCTGGCACATAGTGGGTGGTTAATAAATGCTTATAACTAACAGAATGGGGAGGTGAGAGGCTTGATATAGAGAAATTTAGTGGTTTGGCGTAAGCTACTGATAATCTAAAATTATTTTTGCCAAAATACATGACTGCTCACTGCTCTCTGGTCTAGTGAATAGAACTGATCTTTGAGTCAAAAAGAATTATATTTAGGAATTGTCTTTGTGGTGCTAGGTGGACACTTCACCTCCTTTGAAAAAGGCCCTAGGGAGGATTAATAGAGGAGTTCCCATTAACAACCATTGGATAGAAGTGATCAGAGCAGAGACACACAGAATTCTAGAAAGAACCTCAATAAAATCTCCACCACCCCCTTCCAGCTACTTACAACTGGCAGAAATGCATTTTGGGCAAGTCATTTCAACTCTCTTGACTTCAGTTTCCATATCTGTCAAATGAGGCCTTTGACACCCCTTTTATTCCTGAGCCTCTGATCTTATGATATGTACAAAGCTAACAGCAAGTAAAAAATGAGGTGGGGGAAATATCTTAATGAATAGAAATTAGATCTTAGGCAAATAGTGGAATATTAAATGACGTCATATTACCTTCTGTTCCCAGATTTCTCATACTATTTTCATAACATCTTGTTCCTGTTAATAAATATTATAACAGCTTTGCCAACAATAGATAAAATTGCCTGATTAGCTGACTGAAAGGATATGGTTTCATGGGTGGGTATTGAGGAACCAGGGAAATAGTACTGGATTTAAATTCTCTCTGAAACAGAGGGATCTGGTTCTGTGGTCCTGAACAAGTCACTAAATCTCTCTTAAACTGAATTACCTTATCTGTAAAATGGAGATTAATAATAGCACCTACCTCACAAAGCTTTGTAAGGATCCATCAAGATAATGCCTATAAGGCACATTGCAAGCCTTCAAGAATGCTCTATAAATAGGGGCTATTTATTGTCAAAAAGGCTGTTAAAAGAAAACCAGGAAGGAGTAGCAAGGCTCCAGGGCTGCCTGGAAACCTGGCAGGTACTACAGTACAGAAAGTCTGCTAAGGGGTCTGGAATAAGAATGACCATATATCTGGGGCTTCCTTTGCCATCGTATGGTATTGATCCCTCCCTGCATCCATGGGAGGGAGGGAGGACAATTTCCAAGTGGGCATTGTAAGGCCCAGGAACCTGAAGAGCCTTGGACTAGGCCCAGTGGGACAAAAGGGGCAGGTCTTAAAGCCATTTTTTTCCTGTCATTATTCTTTGACTTCATGGTCATACCTATGGGTAGGTGGTGCTTTGTAGTTGAGAGAATTTGCTCTGACAAATAAGAAAAGACTCTGGGTCTGGCAAATTTCGTAAACATTTGGGGAGTATCATCTGTGGTGTGAGGAAAACAAACCAGAGCTCCAAAATCCTTGGCACAAGTGAAGCCTGACTCGAGATTTTTTCTTGACTTCATATCAGCATTTCCTTCAGGGTGCCTCTTCGCCCCACAGTGTAATGCTTTTCAATCAATATGCAGTTCTCTGTTTGGCCTCTTTATTTTTTGAAGTAAACACTCATTATCAGTAATATTGTAATTACTTCATATGACAACATCATTCTTTAAGGCATCTCCCCCTTTATAAGATGTTTTAAGAACTCTTACTGAATTGTTTTTTATCATAAGGGAATGGAGGGAGATAGCTTCACATTTTCATCTTCCAGAACTGAACAAGGTTCTGTTACTTTAATTCATTGAATTATTTGCTATTTTCTCTGAAATTCATTTTCCTGAAAGTATTCATTCACAATAGGTATAGATCATGAACGTTTGTGAAATTTTTCTTTGCTCTTATATTTCCATTACACTTATGTCCAATTACTGAAACTATGGGAATGTTTCCTAATGGAAAGAATTGAAATTTTTAATACAAAATAGTGTATACCTCTCCTTTTTGACAAATAGATCTAGAAGTATGAAGTCAAGTGAAATTTGGAAATATGGTGACCTATGGTCTATGGTACGTCTTGTCTTACTGAGTTTTTATTCTTTCTTGGGCTTCTCAAAACTTCACCCTCATCTTTACAAAGCCATTTTGAGGGGGAAACTTAAAATGATATGTAGTCTCCATTTCTTGTATATTCTTAAGGTTTTGTTGTAGTCTTAACCTATTTTTTCCTTTAGAAAGACTTTTTCCAGTAGATTAGTCAGTCTTGCAGAATTTTTTTTTTCAGACTTTTAGCCTCCCCCCCCCAAAAAAAGATATAAAATGAATTGAAAAAATTGGAAAAAAAGATATAAAATGAGTACGTTAGCAAACTGCATTGTATGTTGTTGTACTGCTTTCTGTTAGTTACTTTCTGTTAGAATTGGTAAGACCCTCAGAAATTTTCTAGGCCAACCCTTGTTGGACTTCATCAAAGTGCTTTTCTCACTATAATTTTACTTATTCAGAAGTTGCCAGACCAGGCAGAAGTCATCAAATTGAATATTCCCTTCATAGTAGACAGAAGATTGACCCAGCTTTGGAGATCATTTGTTATTATTTTAAAATGTAAAAGACTCAACATTGATTCTTGAAACTATTTCACAGTAATTAAATGACACTAAGACAACAGTAGAGAGATGATTTCTAGTTATGCCCACTATAAAGAACTCTCCCCACTACCACCATTCCACTGTAAACTGAAACCTTTTTCCTCTTGGCTCCCCACTTGCTTTTTCTATGTAGCCAACTTTGTTTAGTTACCAAACTAACTTCAAGCATTTCTTTTTTGACCCAGCCTCTTTATAAGTTTAATTTTCCTATTATGTTAAAGAATTTGGTTGATTACAACATTTTTCTCTTCAGTTTTTAAAAGCTAAGTTTAGGCAACTGAAACATTTTCACTCGCTATCCAAAGGTATAATGTAAGAACTACTGTTTCTTATTTCCATGAGGCAAAAGCTTTACAATAATTGGCCACATTGCCTTTTTTTTTTCCTAACAAATATCTCAGCTTTGTCTCCCTTTCTGCCCCAGATAATGTCATTGATTCTTAACACATATTAAAGTTAAATTTTAAGTTGTTTCATTTTATTGGTAAACATTTTGGGTGTTTTGTTTCTGTAAAGTCAAAGGACTTTTGGTTCTTCAGATAATTTCCAGTGACAGATTGATCAACTTTAGATCCTTCCTTATTCCAAAGAGGTAGTTATTTACATTTCTGAAGGAACTAGTAGAAAAAATTTGTACAAAAAGTTCTGAAAGAACTAGTAGAAAAGATTTTGTACAAAAAGTATTTCATTTCATAAAGTGAAAATTGAATCTTTCAACTAACACATAATTATTGAACACTTACTGAGGGCAGACTTTAGTATTAGCCACTGGATATATAGTTTTAGAAGATTATCCAAGCTCCCAGAAAGCTTGTAAATCTCTGTATGGAGAAAAGGACATTAGCACATGAAAAGGGAAAGGCAATAATAGAAGAAATGTCACAAGCCAGTATCATTAATTGCCAAGTAAGTAATCTAGACTGCCTATATTATTGGCTCAGATTTATTATATTTTGTGTTTAAATTAATTTTAATAGTCAAATTTTGAAATCTCATGGGTCCCTTTGCTCATAGTGAACACTAACAAGTGCTCATGCCATGGGTTAGCCAACCACACAGGAGCCCAAGTGTCCACCTTTATTAGGAGGTCAGCCCGTTTCTGCTTTTCAGAATGTGATGGTTCCTAAGCAGGTTCATTGAGTAATAGAAGTGCAATCTGAGCCATCAGATTTAACCAAGGAGAATGCTTGTGCACATTATTCCAAGGCTGCAGTGATATTTTCTCTTGCTCTTGGAGAAGAAATAGGTTCTTGCTGATGGGTATAACCATTAGCCAAATTTAGCACTAGTTACTTGTCACTAGATTAATTTCAAAACATAGTCATGTCCTACTTCTTTGTAATGAGATATTAAAAGAGACCTGTCAATAATAACAGGATGGTTCTTTAAAAGCCTGCCCTTCTGTTGTTGTTTCTTGTGAAATATTATTTAATGTCTTCTTCTAAAGCTCCACCTGCTTTTTAGCCAGGTGAGACAAACTGACTATCCTTTGTTAGAAACTATTCTGACCAATTTCCTGCTATTTAACCCTGGCATCGCCAGCTGTGTCCAAGGACAATAAGAAATGGTATCTAAGAGAAAATTTTCTCACTGTGGGCTTTTTTTTTTTTTTTTTTTTTTTTTAATTTCAGGCATCCTGATAAAAATAAAGATCCAGGAGCAGAAGACAAGTTCATTCAGATTAGCAAGGCTTATGAGGTATTGTATCATTATTTGGTACTCAGTACAAGTCATAGCGAGGATAATAATGATATCTTAAGTTTACATGCTCCTTCAGATTTACACATAGTTACTTACTGTGTAGACCATCAGTTTTTAAAAGAGAGTTTATACTCCAGTCCTTGTCTTTAGTCTAAATGCTACATGTTATTTTATTATATATGATTTTTTCAAGTATTATTGCATCTATTATTTCATTGTTACAAATCTTCATGAGATAGTTATTATCATTTTCATTGTAGACATGAAAAAACTATCTCAGAAGGACTTTCTTGAAATCACATGGCTAGTAGTGGCAGAATAGGACTGGTAGTATCCTTGTCTACCTTGGAGCCCTTCAATCAATTTTTAAGCATTTATTAAGGTCCAGACACTGTGCTGACCATTGGGGCTACAAAAAGAGGCAGATGAGAGGCCCTGCCTCTAAGGAGCTGACAATCTAATGGTTGGAAACAATGCAAAGTCTTATGCAAAGGATAAATAGGAAGTAATTAGCAGAGAGAAGGACATTTGCAAATGTCATTAAGGAATGATATTTGAATCCATAACCTACTTATTGTACCTTAATCTGCAAGGTTTTGTTAAATAAGCATATGTTGGTTGATATCTACCATATGCAAGGCATTCTGGGTAGTATTCTTTAATTTTTCTAATCAGAGAATTGTTTAAACTAATACAGCTCAGTTAGGGAAGAGTCATGCTGTGGACCATTACTATCCTATTTGATTTGTCTTATACAATCTTGTTGGTCCCAGGAGAGTCCCAGACCTTCTGGTTCCCAAGGCTTCACAAGGCCAGGTTGATTTGTAAAGCCTAAGTAGCTGTACATAACGTCCTCTTTGGTGGAGTATGTATAGATTGCCCAGCAGGGTGGCTCTCCACTATTAAACAGTCCTTGACCTCTTCTCTGGGCTTTGTTGTTTTTTGAGCTCTTCAAATTTTCTCTTGACAGATTCTTTCCAATGAAGAAAAGAGATCCAACTTTGATCGCTATGGTGACGTTGGTGAAAACACTGGGTACCACCAGCCACAGCAGCCACAGAGTCACCACTTCCACCATTTCCATGACAGCTTTTACTTTGATGAATCCTTTTTTCATTTCCCATTCCATTCGGAACGGCGAGACTCATCTGATGAGAAATATCTGCTTCACTTTTCCCATTATGTCAACGAGGTAGTCCCAGACAGCTTCAGAAAGCCCTACCTCATCAAAATTACCTCGGACTGGTGCTTCAGCTGCATCCACATAGAGCCCGTCTGGAAAGAAGTGGTGCAAGAACTGGAAGGATTAGGTAAGTAATAGTTCTCCATGCCAGCCTCAGGAAGGTGCCTCACTCTTTGTGAATGTGACACCCATCTCCAGAGAACTGGAATGGTTTGGGAGAAATTCAGTGAGCATATTTTGAGATAAATACAGGTTTCTTTTATGATGAAAACACTATTTCATAATAATAGCAATTTATAGTTACACAGCCCATACACACATATAAGACTGTACAGTATAGTAAAACACTAACCTTGAAGTTAACAGACTAGAGTTTTGAGTCTTGACTTCTGTCTCATCTTTTTTTTCCCCCCTTCCCTTTTTCGTGGTATCTGGAGCCACAAGGAAACTTAGAGAGTTTCTAGTTCAACTTTCTTATTGTACAGATGAGGAACTTAGTACTTTGTAGTCTTGGATGAGATGTTTTGCTTTTGAGCTTCAGTTACATCTGTAAAGTAGGGCTAATAGTACTTGGACTCTACCTCTACCATAAGATTTTTAAGAGGAAAGTCTTTGGTACATTCCAAATCCTATAACAATGTTAATAAGCATTTCATTGAGATACAAGATAGGTACTGCAGAAGATGCTGATCCCTAATTTGTCAATAAGGACTAATGTGACTTGCTCAGATCATTCAGGCAATGAGAAATGAAGCCAAACCTCCACCTCCAGTCTTCCAGTGTTCTTTCTGTTCCATCAGGCAGCTTTTCTGGCTATGTAGTAGATACAGAAAAATTCATCTTCATGAGTTCAAATCCAGACATTTCCTAGCTGTGTGATCCTGGGCTATTCGTTTCAACCTATTTGTCTCAGTTTCCTCCTTTGTAAAACGAGCTGCAGAAGGAAATGGCAAAACACACAGGTATCTCTACCAAGAAATGGGGTCACAAAGAATTAGACATGACCAAAAGACTGAACAACAACTTTTAGGTAGGCTTGATATGTAGAAGTGTCCATGGGAATATATACCCTGAGATTCTGAGGCCCATGAATTTTGCAGTTTGCAAAATGATTTTACCATCTGTAGTAACTATGAAGGATCAATATCTATCTTTTATTACTGAATTTACTTCTTTATCCTCCAGGAAAATCCCAGGTTGATTGATTGCTTTAGGTTGCATGTTTAATGACTCCTAGAAGTGCCTTGCTGGTACATCTTGTTAGTTCAGTATATCCTGTATCTCTTTCAAGGGGAGGGATGCTCTGCTGCTCCTTTCCCATGGTTCTTGGTGCCTGTACTATCTTATTTATTTACTGAATCAAATGGTGTATTGAACTCAATACTCAGTTTGCTCAGGAAGTAGTTACATTTTTTTTTTTATATAAACTAATTTCAACATAGTATATTGTAGCTCTCCCTCTGCTGCACCATTCTGGTTCTTTTTTTTTTTTTTTTTTTTAACTTTGCATTGAAAGACCTTTCCAGGGATCTTTGTTGTTGTGATTTGGGCTTCATGGATTGGTAGATTAGGAAACTCCCCAATAATCATCAAAGAGACAGAGGTAAAGGGACAACTTACCTGACAGAGTAAGATCTGAAAGCCAAGTCTTCCAGACTCTTGGGCCAGCTTTTTCCACTCCTCTGCTGTGCCTCTCTCTTCATATTTAGCTGTTTTCATTACATTTTTGTTTTGGATAATGTAACACAATTTATGTAACTGTTTGCCTGATTTGGGACATTTATATTGATTCTACTTTTCTGTAATCATATGCTATAAAAATCTCTGAGAATCTAACTTTCTTAAAGAACATTTTCAATATATATTTCCAATGATACAATTATTGAGTCAGAAAGCAAGATTATGTCTGTAATTTTTACTTTAAAATTTACTTTTGATGTTATCATAATTCATGGGTCTCTCATTGGAATAACTGGAGAAATGGACCCCTGGCTCACTTGACAGAACCTTAACCTTTGGGAAAAGCTTCAGTTTCCATCTGGTCATGTGTCAATCTGCTACTGTACTGCTTCAGCTGAAGACGAGCTCATCTGATGCTGGGGGCCTCAAGAAGCATTGAATCAATATCAAGATGGGATTGGCTTAAGCAGAAACCTTTTTTGTTTATATTTATTGAAATTATCTATGAAATGTATTAGTTTGTTTTCCTGCTTTAGTAAGTACAATATAGTGAGTGTGCTTGGGTTTTCCATGATGAACAAAATTCTTTGAGTCCCTTTAGAAAAGGGAATGATTGTTTCAGATTTATAGGATTGTAGGTTTAGAGCTGGAAAAGAAAAAAGGGGCTGTCTAATTCTGCCTCATTTTAGATGAGAGAAACTGAGATCCATTAAATATTTATGAAGTACCTACTGTATGCCAGGCAATATGTTAAGCCTAAGAACATAAAGGAAAACAAAGACAGTGTCTGCCCTCAAGGAGCATTTAATCTAGTTGGGAATACAGCATGAAAACAGCTGTGAGCAAACAAAACATAGACAAGATAGATAGGAGATAATTACTGAAGGATGGTTCTGGAATTCAGAGGAAAGGCTTTTTTGTAGAAGGGAAGATTTTAATTGGGACCTGAAAGAAGCCAGGAGGTGGAAGTGAGAAAGGTGCACATCCCTGGCAGGAGGATGGGGAAATTGAAGCCCAGAGATGGAGAATCAGCTTAGGACCAGCCTGAAAGCCAGTGTCACTGCACAGAAGAGATGATGTGGAAGATTTAAGGTGTGAAAAGACTGGAAAGGGATGTGGGGGGACTAGCTTATAAAGGAGTTTGAGTGCCAAACAGAGAATTTTATATTCAGTTCTGGAGTAGATAGGGAGCTATTGGACTTTATTGGGGATGGGAGCAGCATGATCAGAGCTGAGTTTTAGGAAAAACACTTTAGCAGCTGAGTGGAAGATAGAACGAACAAGGAAAGATTGGAGGCAAGCAGACATGCCTTCTTTCCCCTTCCCCCCCCAGCAGTTGCTATAGTAGTTCAGGTGTTAGATGATGAGGGCCTATACCGGGAGGGGGTAGAGAAGGAGCATATGGAGAGATGCTGCAGAAGGGAGATGGATAGACTTTGGCACCACCTTGAATGGCAAGGAAGGGTGGGGTAAGGCAGTGAGAGTGAGGAGTTGAGGATGATACCTTAAGTTTCAAGCTTGGGGGACTGAAGAAGGAGGGGGGAATTTCCTCTGAGTAACAGAAAAGTTTGGCAGAAGAGAATGTTTGGGGGAAGATTGAGTTCAGCTTTGGACAAGTGGTGTTTTAGATGCCCACAATATATCCAGTCCAAGAAGTCCATTAAGCAGTTGAAGAGAGGGTAGTAGTTGGGGTTAGATAAATAGATTTGGGAATCTTCAGCATAAAGCTGATAAGATCATTAAATGGAATAGTATAGTAGAAGAGAATTAAAAAAAAAAAAAAAGGATTTATATAACATTATCTGCCAGGCAATGTGCTAAACACTTTGTATTTATCATCTGATCCTCCCCACAATCCTGGGAGGTAGGTATTATTATCATCATCCCCATTTTACAGATGGGGAAACTGAGGCAAAGTAGTTATTTGCCCAGGTCACACAGTAAGTGTCTTAAGGTTGGATGTGAACTTAGGTCTTCCTATTTACTGTAACATCAAACTGCCTAGAAGAGGGCCCAGGACTGTAGAATTGGGCAGAGGCAGAAGAGGGAGTTCTCAACAAATGGGATCAATTTTTTCAGTAAAATATGAAACAAGGTTTTCAGGGGAGAAGAGAGGAGAGGGAGGTTTGAAAGAACTGCTTAAGAGAGTAATTTGGTGAAGGATAAAATAAATATATATAAATAATATAAAAGGATTGCCTAGCAGCAGTGAGAGCCCAGGTGTAACCTTATTTTGTAGTAGACCCCGTTAGATCTTCCTCAGCTTCATTCAGAGCATATGGGTAAGAACAAAAGTGGCAGATGGTGGGGTGATGCAACTCGGCAGCATGCAATCAGCACTATAATAGGGGACCAGGGACTCAAGAAGAGGACAGTGTAGAGCTGAATTTGTCCAAGGTCACATGGATTATAAACAGCAGGACCGAAATTCTAATTAATTCTGACAGTTTAACTAATAGGTAGATTTAATTGAAGAAGTGATATGAATTTCTTTCAGTGAATAAATATTTGTTTGCACTCTTGAGGAAATGCTTTAAAAGCTTGATTTAAAAAAATCATATTCCTCTTAAAAGTTAAAGTACTAAGAATATTAATTGAACATCAGATCAAGAGTTCCAGTTGGGTTTCAAAGTAATCAAAGTTTTGTTGCTGTTAAGAAAGGGTTGTCAGTATCACATTCAGATGAGACCAAATGACCCTCTAGGACAGTAATTGGAACTTGGACATAGGAAGCAAGTTTGGGAAAGACTAAGGCCTTCTTTATAAATGGATTAAGGAAGCAAATCTTTTGGTCTGGGAAATGACATCCCCTTTACCAGGGAGAGAGAAGTAAACTGCAACATCTGAGCAGAATGAGCAGCTCTTCATGGAGAGGAAGTTGCCAACTGTTTCCATGGCATGTTCTCTCCTGTGATTTGGCGCTAGTTTTATGCATTCAGAAAGTAAAACATCTACTATAGATTGGGTTGAACAAGCAGCAAACGTAAAGGAAACTACATAAGGGCAATTATAAGCCACATAAAATAACATAGTTCAAGTAATTTTGTAAAGTCAAAAGGTAATAGTCCATTGCTATCTTTTACAAACAGAAAGTTATAATTAGGGAAAATGAGGTTTTGTGTGATCATGAAATGATTGATTAGTAGTCAGCAACTTTTCTTCTCTGAAAAGAAAAGATGGCTTTTTTCTGTATGTTTCTTGAGCCCTGAAAAAGTGTTAGTGCACTGATGTACTAGAAGAAAAGGGCTTTGTAAATATTGCGTTTATTTTGCTTTAAATCTATCCGATTTTCTGTTTGAGGATTTTTGTTTGTAAATCATTTCATTAAAACTTAAATTTAGCAAGTCCTGAAATAAGCATAGTATTGGGTTTGGCTCCACTATCCTCTGAGGTTCAGAAGATACAGATTTGTCTAGTATGTAGCTAGAAGAGAAGGGAAGGGTATGAGAAAGAGCGTTTATTAAATACTTACTACTAAACTCTTTGCAAACACTTGACTGTTTGATCCTCACAATAACCCCTGGAGGTAGGTGTTATCATGATGTCCATTTTACAGATGAAAGACAAAGGTAGGTCATTTGATTGGTAAGTATCTGCAGTTGGATTTGGAACCAAGTCTTTCTGACTCCAGGCCAAGTGCTCTGTGCTAATCATCTCCTTAAACAAGTCATGTATGGTGGACATGGAATGAAGAGAAATGAAGCTCGACTATCTTATGGAAAGGGAGGGCAAGTTGTTTATTAATTTTATTTTTTTAGTTAGTGAAAATCTGCCTTTTTTCCTCTCCATCTTCAACAACATCCTTGGTGATAAAGACAGATGGTCTATATAAGAGGTACTCTCTTTTTTGGGAGGAGGGGGTATAAAGAGGGGCAAGCAATACTTAATGGAAGTTGTCATTAATAGTTAGCAGCATCAGTGGCAAGAGATAAGTAAAACTTTGAATGAGGCTTAAAGGTTTTACCGAATCTGAAAAAGAAAGTAAGATCTGGTCAAAGTCAAGGGTTTTTCACATTTGGGGGATCCTTGGGCATTTGTCCAGTGAATGCTAGGACAAAGCCTTTCTCAGAATCCTATTTTCAAACACAGAAAATAGAATACATACAATTATAAAGGAACCACTGAAACAGTTATCAAAGTTTTTAAATTAATGGTCTCCCTGAAATCTTTCCATGGACGCTAAGTTAAGAGCTCCTCATCTAATCCAATCCCCTGATTTTTAGAGTTGAGGAAAATGATATCCAGGAAGCCTGAGTGATTTATTCAAAGTCAGAAAGAGAATAAAGAACAGAACTAGGATGAGAACCCAGGCCTTTAGACCCCAAATCAAGTGCTCAAGAAAAATTTAGATTAAAAAATACACACTTTTCCCCTTCCAAATTTAGACAAAACTTGCTTTAACATAAGTTGGCATTGCAGAAATGGACTTATTTTTGGAAAATTCTGAAAGAAATCCACATGACATAAAACCACCTCTAGTAACTTCACAGCACCCTCTCGGCTCCTGCCCCTCACCACCAAAAGACCCCAAACAAACAAACAAACCCCTAAAAATTATCCTTTTAGCCCTGCAGGGTTGCCTCACAGTGTGTTCTTTCTCTCAGTCCTGGCGCCCAAATAGCAGGCCCTGGCCCCCACATGCTCCTTCTGCTCTCAGTTCTCTGTCTCTGGTCCCCAGGGGAGTCCCATACCATGTGCCATTCCCTTTCTGTCTCCCTCCCTTCCTTATGTCAGAAGGCAAATTCATGTTATGTAAATGCTTTATGGAGAGGTCTGAGAAACAGTTCACTTTTGTAAAGTGAGAACTTTTTTCTCATCAAAAGATATCAAGACTTTTTTCTTTGCTTGATTCTGCATGTTTGGATTAGATCATTGACTCCTCCAGCTCATTCTCCCTCCTTTCTCAAGGAACTCAGTCCCTGCCTTACAACCTTCCTCTCACTCTGCCCTGATACTTAAGGACTTAAATATATATGCACATTGTTGTCACCCCAGATCCCTTGCTTCATGACCCATTTGTCTCTCTGTCTTGGTCACCAGGTGCCCTTTTACTTGATTTCACCCACCAGCTTCTATGATGCAGACTCGGAAATTCTTTCTCTAATTATAACTTCTGTTCCTTCAGTTCTCTCTGCCTTGCATGTCCTAATCTCTGGTCCCAGCTCTTTCTCCTATTCTGGCCTCACTGCCTCAAGTTACCCTTGAATCCTTTGGCCTTTTGCCCTCCTGCCTCTTGCCACAACATCTGCAGATTACCCACAACATCTGCCTTTGTTCTAGTGCCAACTAAAACCACTACAAATTAGGTTATCTCTTCTAAGTCCTCAGTCCTTTATTCTTCCCTGATTGACTCTGTCACATGCAGAAGCAGTAGTTGCAAATCTCTTTTTTTTTCAAGCCCCCTACAATTACCTGCTTATATATCAGCAAAGGTCCTCACCTCTTACTTTATGAGAAAATGAAGACTCTCTGTTGTTAAGTCCCTCTTCAGAATTCCTCTGTGCTTTTCTTCCTCCTTTCCTCCCTTGCTCTGGGGAAGGATTGATCCTTCTCTGAGCCAAAGCCAAACTCTATTTCTGTCTTTGATCTCAGTTCCATTTGGAACTTGCCCTGTCCATAATTTCTTCCTTTTTCTATAATTTATCTCTCCTTTATCATTGACTCTCCTCCCATGCTGCTACAACATTCCTGATTCCCTACCATCTTAAAAACCTTCACTCAATCCTACCATTCCCTCAAAAATCGCCGTTTCTTCTTTTTCAGCCAAATTCAGAGAAAATTATTTTTCCATAATATCTCCATCATCAACCCCCTCCATTTAGTTCTGTTTCTTGTAATCTTTATTCTGCCCCAAACACTCTCCTCATCTACTCCAAGGATACTAGCCATGTCTTAAGTCCTAAAGTTGACGACCTCTTAGGACTTCTTTGGAGCATTTTTCAATGTTGATCACTCCTCCCTTATGGATAGTGATTTTCCTTTTCTCTGGATTTTCATGCTACTACTGCTTCCTGGCTCTTCCTTCTTTCTTCTCATTCTCTTGTCAGATCATCATCCATCTTGCATGCAGTAAGCATTGATACCCCTCAGAAATCTCTCCTGAACTTCTATTCTACTATGCTATCACTCATTTCTCTCATCAGCTCATTTGTCTCTTGGCAGATAAGACTCCAGTCAGTAAATATGGCCTTCACCCTCCTAACACCAACCCAGTGTTTTCCAACTGGATGAAATGTCAGCACCTCAAATTCAACATTATCCGCAACCAAACTTGTTCTCTTTCCCAGAAATCTTTCCCTTCTCCACACTTCCCATTTTTGTTGAGGGTGCTGCCGGCCCTCTGGTAATCCAGAACCACATCTTTGATTTCTCCCGCCTCACTTTCAACCCGAGTCACTCGGTTGCCAAGTTTCCATCTCCACCACATCTCTCACCTCCATCTCTTCCTTCCGTTCCTACATCCCATGCCCCAGTAATCTCTCAGCTGAAGTATTGCAACAGCTTCCTAATTGGCCTCCCTGCTTCCAGTTTCTGCTGCCAAGATAACATTCATAAGGTAGGGTCCATTTTATTCCACTGCTCAGATATCTTTAGTGGCACCTCTGGGAGAAAAGACATTCCAGGCATTTTAAAATCTTTCACAATTTGACCTCCAGCTACCTTATATTAGAATGTGAACTCCATCTGGGCAAGGACTGTCTTTTGCCTGCCCCCCCCCCCCTTTTTTTTTTAAACTTCAGCACTTATCATATTGCCTGGCACATAGTAGGTGCTTAATAAATGCTTATTGACTATTGTTTATCAACTTTTTAGTCTTTCCTATTAATCATGCTCTCTCCACTCTAGCCATTCTGGTCTATTTTCCCTTCTGCTGTTGCAGAGGCTTTTCCCCAGCATGGATACCCTTCCTAATCTCCACCTCTCGTTTTTCTTCCCGCTGTTACCAGTCCTTTGGAGGATGTATAAATTCAAAAACATCTATAGGAATTCAGGCAAATAAATTTAAAGTCTACTACTTTATTTCATTTAGTCTCTCAGGGAATTATATTTATTTTTGCAAAGCTAAGTATCAAAGCATCCATCTGAAAAGCATGTGAATGTAACTGTTTCTAGTTACTCTTTCTTCCTAGATGGGTTTGATTGTGGGGATTCAAGACCGTATTGAGTCTCCCTATCGTTCCTGCCCTATGTTCCTCCTCTCCATTTGTAGTCTTCCTTTCCTTGAAGACTCAGCTCAAATATACTTTCTCTGACCCCTCCCTCCACTGCCAAGCTGAAAACCAATCTCTCCTTCCTCCCATCTCTCATAACATTTTGATGGGACTTCCCACCCCCACCCCCTTGTTAAACTGTAAGTTCCTTGAGAGCAGGGACTACCTCATGTCCATGTTTGTCATCAATGCCTAGCCCACAGTTGGGTTTTATTTTTTGGGGGGGGGGAGGTTGTTTTTTTCTTTTTGCTGAGGCATTTGGGGTTAAGTGACTTGTCCGGGGTCACACAGCTAGAAAGTGTTAAGTGTCTGAGATCAGATTTGAACTCAGGTCCTCCTGATTTCAGGGCTGCTGCTATATTCACTGTGCTTCCTAGCTGGTTGAATTTTGAGGAGGAGAAATTGAGGGAAAAGATATATAAGTGTTCTCATGCCTTCTCAGGTAGAAAAAATTCCAAAATATTTATGAAAAAGGGGACTCTACTTTAGTTGATCTGCCTTTCTTCCATTTCCTTTCACCCAGTATTCAAGATCCCAGCTTCTTAAACTGTATTTTGTGACCCTATTTGAGGTTTCATCACTGAATGTGGGGGGGTCACAAAGTTATGATTTATTTTCGGTAAATGTTTAGTTTGTATACCTATTTTATATACCTAGATACCCAGGGTCACATAAAAATTTCTCATGAGTTAAAAAGCTCTGCTCCAGAAAATCTTCACAGAGTCTTCCTCCTTTTTTAGGTGTGGGAATTGGTGTTGTCCATGCTGGCTATGAAAGACGGCTGGCCCATCACTTGGGAGCCCACAGCACTCCCTCCATCCTAGGAATTATAAATGGGAAAATCTCATTCTTTCACAATGCAGTTGTTCGAGAGAACCTTCGACAGTTTGTGGAGAGTCTCATTCCAGGAAACTTGGTGGAGAAGGTGGGTTTTACAAGGGATTGATCCCAAAAAACATGCAAGCTGGAAAAACCTTTCTTTTGGGGGTCTTGAGTTTATTGCCTGAGCCTTTGCAAATTTTAGTTTCCTGTTGAGTTGGGCTATAAACGAAGTAATTAGTTAAACTAAATCACTTGAATGTGAAGGGGGAACTAAGCACAGGTATGGAAAAAGAACTAATTAATGATATTAGCTACTTTTTAAATGTATATTACACCAAATTGAATTGACCCTCTAATGAATGATCAGATTGTAGGATCTACCCTCTTTAGTTAGAAACTATGATTGTTGAAACAGATAACTATATGAAAGAAGCAGAATTATCTCTGCTTCAAATGAAACTACTTTGACAGAATTGGTTTCATTCAGTTCACACACTACTCTCTGGTTCCCTGAACAGCTCACAGATTTCTGCAACTCTGTGCCTTTGAATTCTTCACCCCCTGTACATGGATTATGTTCTCTCCATATTCACAGCCTGATCATTTTTCCAGGCTACCCAGTTTTTGTCCTCATTTTCATGCTAAGGATCTCTCTCATCACTAAACCATTTGTTCAGATCTTTTTTATACACACTATCTTTTATTATTGGTTTTTGGTGCTCTGTCCTGTCTTTTCTTAGAAAGTAAAAGCTTCCAAGGACAAGAACCTTGTCTTCTCTCTCTCTCTCTCTCTCTCTCTCTCTCTCTCTCTCTCTCTTTTCCTCTCTTTCCATTAACTCCTGGCCCTGTGGCTATTCTACACTAGTTCCTTTTTTATTATTTGTTTCATTCCATAGAGAACTTTTGACAAGTAGGAAAATTCTTCTGTCTTCTTTTGTAGGGTTTGTTTTTTATATTAACAAAAGAAAATAAAGTAAGTAGATCCTAGTGTTTTCGTTACACTCTCTCAACACAGTTCTCAGGGAATTGGGTCATGGCGGATCAGGAAATGGAAGAAAGCATTTGTTGAAGCAATATGATGAGAAAAATGTTGGTTCAAAAAAGTTGATCCATCACCTCCTCTGTATAAGTCAGTCCCAACAGTTGCTGAAGGAACTGTCTGTGTGATGTAGACTTGCAATGTCCAGACAATCAGAGAAGCACAGCTTAGGGTCAGTATCACTGTGGACCCTCAGGCTGAGGATGCACACCCTTTGTCTGTGTTGTCTTGAGAGGGCTTGAGGTCCCTTTCCTGTCTGACATCCTGTGGCAGAAATAACTCAGTCCTTGCCTTGCCTTCATATAACTTACAGTCCATTAGGGGTCTAGCACACACACACACACACCCTCTGTCCTAATATGCCTTTTAGATAATGGAAGAGGAAGAGAAAAGGTACTGCTTAAAGACTGGGCAGATTTTGGAATCAGAAATCTCATTTTGTTCAGGTTTTTTAATTATTCCCCTATAGGAGGCTTTTTGAACACAGGACATTTTAGACAGCAGCTTATATAGTTGTATAGAGGATGTGGAAATCAGGGGATAGAAGAAGTTTGGAATTTTTTTGTTAAAATGTCACCTCTAAAGACAGGGGTTGTTTAGCCTGCAAAACAGACTGGAAGGGAGGAGGTTCTTAAAGAGCTGCCACATGGGACCAGATTTGCTCTGTTTGACCCTAGGGAACACAGCAGAACTCAGGAAGGGTGGGAGATAGGGGTATGGAGACATAACAGAGCTGCAAAGAGGTTGTTTTTGATTCAATACAAAGATAAACTTCTAACACGGAGAAATCTTCAGAAGTGGAACATGGGCCCTTCATTAGAAGCTGAATGACCACTTGTCTGGGGCTGTTCAGAGGAAGTGCCTGTTGAGAGTTGGGCTGGCCTTTCTATCTCTTCCAGCTTTGGGCTTCTGAATTGGCACCAAATATTGCTCATTACAACAGACTTTTCAGATTTTTCTCAGACAACTCTGGAGGGACACAGAGGAAGGTCTGGATATATGGAGCTTTGCTTTTTGTTTCTATCACTCTTGCCACCAAACCAAATTTGAGAAACAGTCTTGTCATTGATCAGGTTTCCTTTCCCTATTTTTAGCTTTAGGGAATTTTGTACATGCAGAATAAATGCCTTGATAGAAAAAGTCCTTAGAGAAAGAACCAAAGTTGGAGGCCTTGTTTTGGGGAAACATAACCAATAATTGCTCCAGAAAGGATTATGATTTCAAGTAAAGAATGCAAATTATAAGCAAATGATTTTTTAAGATCCCATATCCTTTAAATAGTTTTAGTAGTAAAATGAAAATAAGATCTTATTGGTTGCATTTTCACAATTTTTTTAAATATGTTTACTTTTTTTTTCCCCTTTTAAGACCACCTGTAAGAATTAAACATCAAAACAAATGTTTAATTTTTTTTTTTTCTAATTTTAAGGTCAGTGATAAAAATTATGTCCGATTTCTCTCTGGCTGGCAGCATGAGAATAAGCCTCATGTTCTTCTGTTTGACCACATGCCACTGGCACCATTGTTGTACAAGGTACAGTATATGCTAGAGGTAATGTCATCATCTGGTTTAGTGGAAGGAGAAATTTCTGCAGTGAGATGTTGAGTAAAGACCCAGCTGATCCCTGGGAGAGTGGAAAAATGAGAGATCTGCTATTTCCAGATCACTTCCTTCTGATTGTCTATTTCAGTGAGTTGTAGGTCCATTTAAAGATTTTCAAGTTGAAAAATATGACTATAATCAATTGGCCGCTGCCTCTCTTCTAGTTTTGGTTGATTTGTACATGATACATATGTATACATTTTCTTTAAATAGATGCTAAGAACCTGAGCTTTAGGACTGACAGGGCCCAAACATCATGACCTAGAAAACATGGGGAGAAAACTACTAATAAAAGAGTTAGCCTGATGCTAAGTGAAATGAGCAGAACCAGGGGATTGTTATACACTTCAACAACGATACTGTATGAAGCTGTATTCTGATGGAAGTGGATTTCTTCGACAAAGAGAAGATCTAACTTAGTTTCAATTGATCAATGATGGAGAGAAGCAGCTACACCTAAAGAAAGAACACTGGGAAATGAATGTAAACTGTTTGCATTTTTGTTTTTCTTCCCAGGTTATTTTTACCTTCTGAATCCAAATCTTCCTGTGCAACAAGAGAACTGTTTGGTTCTGCACACATATATTGTATCTAGGATATACTGTGACATATTTAATATGTATAGGACTGCTTGCCACCTGGGGTAGGGGGTGGAGAGAGGGGAAAAGTTGGAACAGAAGTGAGTACAAGGGATAATGTTGTAAAAAATTACCCAGGCATGGGTTCTGTCAATTAAAAGTTGTAATTATTTATTTAAAAATAAAATGTCCAAAAAAAAAAAAAAAGTAAATTCAGGCCTCCCCCAAAAATCCAAGCACACAAATCTGGAGTGATAAAAATGATTAAAAAATCATGCTTAGGTTATTTGCTCCCTGCACCAAGAAAGTAAGTTTCTTTTGTGACTTGTTTGTGAATAGTAGTTAAATTTATCTTTATCTCTGTATCTGGCACAGTGGGATAATGAAGAACTAGTGGGGCTTTAAATGTTGTCCGTCAAGGAGAACAATTCTCAGTCCAATTTCAGATGTAGAACTTACTATTTTTTCCACTTTTCTTGTCCTACCCTACCAGTTGATTGCTTTTGCCTACAAGGATTATTTGTCATTTGGATATGTTTATGTCGGCTTGAGAGGGACACAAGAGATGACAAGTCAGTACAATGTCAATACCTACACTCCTACCATGTTGGTCTTCAAGGAGCACATAGACAAACCAGCTGATGTTGTACAGGTATGCTGCTGTTGAGTCGTGTCTGACTCTTCATAACCCCATTTGGGGTTCTCTTGGCAAACATACTGGAAACATTTGTCTTTTCTATCTCATTTTATAGATGAAAAAACTGAGGCAGACAGAATTAAATGAAATGCTCAGGGTCACCCAGTTAGTAAGTGTCTGAGGCTGGATTTGAACTCTAGAAGACGAGTCCCCTTACTCCAGGACCAATGCTCTGTGCACTATGGTGCCCCCTAGTCGCCGGGTACAATATATAGAGGTTTCCATTTGTTCCAAGGCTCTCTCTCATTGTCATCAAGAACCTTTGGAAATTCTAATACTGAATCCAGCCGTAGCCTGTGAGGAGGAGAGAACAAATCTCTGAAATTTAACATACATTTACAAGGAAATAAAGATTTAATCATACTCTAACTTCTCAATGACATGTATGTATTTAATCTGACTTAATATTTAGTACTTAAGAAAACTTACACTAAATCAGAAATTCCTTTGCTAGAAACTTAGCTTTATCCTTTGACAGCCTGTACCCTATTCATTCCCTCTGGCTTTTTAGAGGAGACATGATTTTTAATTCAGTTTACTAATTCTCAAAAAATATGAGAATTCCTTTGCTTTACTTTCTACTGGTATCCTGTATTCCTTGTGCCCTATGAACTTAAAAGTATTATGTGAACCTAAATTGTTAATGTTTATACTTAGTGATGCTCAAGTGAAACTGTAAAGCAGCCTTTTGTATAACCCATTTACCAGTTCCTTCAAGTGTTTTGTTCAAGAGCTTGCTCTCCCTTGAAGAAAATATAGCGAATGAAATACTCAATCTTTATGCTATGTTCTTGGTATACTTCTTTGTACTGAGAATTTGTAGCAGAATGTAAAATTGAGAACAAATCTAACAATATTCACGGAAGCCACAAAAACCCAGATTGTTATTCCTTCAACTCCTGACTAATGCGCTCCTACTATAATTCATTAGTCTTACTCCTGATGGGCCACACATCACTCAGAGCCTCCACTTTGACCTGAGCCAGTCTTTCAGTTTTTCTGTTCTTGAGACCCTTTGCATATGAATGGACAGCACTTCTGCTCCAGGAAAAATGGAATAAAAACCTGCCGTTCTTTGGTTTGTTTCTCTAGGCCCGGAGTTTAAAGAAGCAGACCATTGAAGACTTTGTTTCCCAAAACAAGTACCTTCTAGCAGCCAGGCTTACCAGTCAGAAGATGTTCCATGAGCTATGTCCTGTAAAGAGGTCTCATCGCCAAAGGAAGTAAGATCTTGAGGATTTTATTCTCCTACCCTAGCAGCTGAGGATTCAGGGAAGGAGTTACTCCCCCATCAGCCTTTTCCAGGCTTGGGGAGAAGAGGTTCCATGGCTTTCCCAAGATGGTTTTAAAAAGTTCAGATACAATAGAAATAACGATCAGAGGTTCAAAAGCCAGACGTATTGAAAAAAAACTTAAACAGTTGTGGGCACTTAGTCTGAAGGCTGAGGTGGGATCACTTATATTGTAACCAATTTGTGACTGATTAAACTGAAGCAAAGACTGGAAAGTAGGCTAAAGAAGGAGGTAGTATTCTGCAAACAGTGAGTACTTAATAAATGTTGGTCTAATTAAATTTCTTTCACTAGTGTGAAATTTCCTGAATACAACCTCAATTTGTACTGGAAAATCTATTGACTTTTTTGAGTGGGAAATTCATTTACTAAGTATCTACTCTGTGTTAGGCCCTGGGATTTCAAAGACAAAAGAGATACAGACATTGTCTTTAAGGAGCTTAGATTTTATTAAGAAAAAACTGCATATAAATTGGTAAATGCAAATATAGGTACTGAAGTCACAGGGGAGAGAATTTTCTGACAATGGGGGCCTCCTGGAGGTGATAGTCCTTAGACTGGACACCTGCACCATCTTGGATTATGTAATACAGATGTTCTCTGGCATCTATACTGGGTATGGGCTCATGGGCTCGAGACTCATTTCCTGGAAAGCTGTTTAATTCCAGGACTGATCTTGTCCTGCTTTCTCTTGGTGCATTGTAGGTACTGTGTGCTCTTAATGATTCGGGAAGGAACAAAGTCAAATCCAGATTTTGAAGCGTTCCTGTCCTTTGCATTGGCAAACAGCCAGGACACAGTGAGATTTGTGCACGTCTATAGCAACCGGCAGCAGGAGTTTGCCAACACTTTGCTGCCCAGCAGTGAAATATTTCAGGGGAAATCTGCGGTGAGTCAAGTGGGGCATTGACTAGTAGGAGTGTGCTAGGCTCCCATGGCTTAGGGATCATATATCAGGAAACTTTTGAGACCTCAGGTGCTCTTCATTATCTCGGCCTGAGTCTTGTAGTTCCATCCTTTCTAACCATCCCAGGTCCTAGTTAGAGGTCTTGGCCCACAAAAAACTTCTTTGCCATTGGAAAGGAAGGGCATTAGCCTCTCTGTTCCATGGAGCATCATCACCACTTTTCTTGATAAAAGCCTTCCTTCTATCTAGGCTTTATAGAGATTTTCTTCCAACTTTTCTTCACTTTCCTCACTGTTAGCAGTGAGTTCCTGCCATAGATTCCCTGAATCCCAGAGCTCAAGTAGTCATTAGAGGGGCATAAACATCCAACCTGCCACATGGCTGAGAATCCCAGTAAGAGATCATAGAAGAGAGCCTCGATTTCAAGAGCTTGAGAAAATAGAAACCCCCATCCTGGCACTGCCCACTCCATCGTGGATAGCACTTTCTCATGTTCCCAGGGCTCTCTCATGTCAGTCAGAGGGCTTTATACATGAGGGCTGTGTGTTCCTTAACAGTGTTTTGTATGGGTTGAGTGCCTTATTGTGCTTGTATTAAATCCATCCCCAAATCTGGGGTTCCCTTCTGTTCTATCAGAGGTCACAGAAATGGCATCTAGTACAAATAGAACACAGCATCTGCATCTTATCTGATCCTGCCCACATTCTTCACAGAAGGATGAAAAAATACAATTCTTTTGCCTTTTATCTTTTGAGGAACCATATGACATAATTGCCCACAGCGGTTTTTCCAGTACCCTCCCCAAAGAAACAGGTTGTTACATCATAATTAAGTTTTCCTTTTTTTCTTTTTTGTTGTGGCTTAGGTCTCTATCTTAGAAAGACGTAACACAGCCGGAAAAGTGGTGTACAAAACTCTAGAAAATCCCTGGACTGGAAGTGAAAAGGATAAGTTCATCCTTCTGGGCTATCTGGATCAGCTGCGAAGAGATCCCGCTCTTCTTTCCTCTGAGGCTATCTTACTTGATCTAGTTGATGAACTTGCTCCTGTAAGTATTGCTGGCCCATGATACTTCATGTGAATAACTCTCAATGATTTAGCACTGAAAATTTCTTTTTCTTTTTTTCTCTTCTTTCTTTCTTTTTTTTTTTTTTTTTTTTTTTTTTTTTTTGCAAAGATTTCTAAAACACTTTCCTTGCAGCAACCCTATTAGGTGGCTAATGTCAAAATTATTTTCCTCATTTTATTGATGGGGAAAATGCAGGCTTGCAAAGTGTAGCATCTTGTCCATAGCTAAGCAGCTAAACAGTGTCAGAGCCAAGTTTCCTGTAGTTTTCTCTATCCCACAACTTCTCAGATTTCACAGAAGACCAGGCTCCTGTGTTCTCATGATCTTGTTGCAGGAGTGAGTAGAAAGGCTGAGCAAGGGTACCATGTTGGAAAAGGAGACTACGAATGCAATAAGAGTTTGTTGGCAATTGGTAGACACTGACCTGAGGAAAAGAACCTTTGGCTTCTTTCTGAGATTAGAATGGAAAACAAACTGTACTTGACATTTGGGCTGTAATCTTTCAGATACAATTTATTCATATCCAAACATTCCTATTCAAAGAGAGGTTCAATCAGGCGGTTTCTCTTGTTCATTGGAATTCTCTCTCCCAAGCAGTTTTCACTTAAATTATCTAGTAACCCTAAAACAAAAAAACAAAATTCCACAGCAAAGTAAAATAGAAGTATTTAACTCAAGTTCAGATTTTTCTAGGGTGGGGGGAACAGAATTTGTTTTTTTACCATGCAGACTAATAGTAATGTTATGATTGGTGCATCCAAAAAAGAAATGGCATCCTTAAACCAATCGTGCTCTTTAACTATTCCCTTTCAGTCTGGTCAGAGGTGAACAGAGCGATAATTCTTAATTGAATTAAATAGAATTTCCATTCTTAGCCAACCTAGCTAACTCTTGACCATAAATAATAAATCTTGTTTCATAAAATTGAAATTCCTCCCTAGAGAAAATTAAGTCTTTTGTTCAAGGAATACTAATTAGATCTTTTAACTTAAACAAAACCAAAGACTTCCAACCAGAACACCATCCGCTAATATTATTCCTTATTATTTGACACAACTGAAGCCTTAGCGCTATCTTCCATGGGAAGAAGCATCACCACCATCTGATTCACTGTTCTTTCTTTTGAAATTAGGTGTTTTTTCTTCGATGGATTTACTCCACTTCTGAATACTTCTCAGACATCTGGGACAGTGTACTTCACAACAATTGGTAGGAAAATTGTTTGCATTGAATGATAAGTTTCTGTGCTAATGTCATCATTGATTTTCTTAGGAAGAAATGTTCTGTCATTCTATGGTTTCTGAGAAGTACTTGTTGACATAAATAAAGAGAATACTTGAGAGTTTTCAAGAGAGAACAAGGCCTTTCCTCTCACTCTCTTGGTCAGGAGCCTCAGATATATAATTCTTTAAACAAATAGATACCCACTTGTTGAATGATCAATTTCTATTCTTGGGTGAATGGGGATGCGTCATATTATCAAAAGACTGGAAAGAAATATACAAAGCCATTTTTACTTCATCTAATCCCCAGTCTTCACAGAAGACTGTGTTGAAGTTATCCTAGCCACGGGCTTACAGAAAACCAGTTATATAGCCTATTTATTAGCCTTTTTCAGTATCAAATAAATCATTCTCGTTGTATCATGTTGTTGTAGAAAAGTTGTTCCTTAACGTTTAATTTATTTCTTATTCCTTTAATAAATTGCCTGTTTTCCCTTCAATATTCTGCATATTGCCACTGAGATATAAAGTTCATACCATGGCTACCTTTGAGTTAGAGGGTTGGGGGGGGAAATAGTTTATTTCTGTGGAATCAAAAGAAATGACTGCATTACAAATGGAAAAAGCTACTCCATATTGGTTGTTTAGAAAGGAAAAAACACCCAGCATAACCTGTTTTTTCCATCTGTCGATCTTGTTTCAGGCGAGAAATGATGCCCCTTCTGTCCCTGATTTTCTCCGCTCTCTTCATTCTTTTTGGAACAGTCATTGTTCAGGCTTTCAGGTAAGCATCTGGGTATTTGCTAGTCTTGCCTTTGAAGTGTTTCTACAGTCAATTTTCATTTAATTTGAAAGTTCTTTTCTTCATTTGCTCAGTGATTCCAATGAGGATCGAGAGTCACGGCCTCCTGAGAAAGAAGTCAACGAGAAGACCGAGAAGACTGAGACCTGCTTCAGTAAAGAGAACAGCAGGTAGCAAAAAAAGATTAAAGAAAGTCATTGGTAGTTATGAGCTACCATTGCTGTGGTACCTGGAGACTGATGGAGCACTGGCCTCGTAGCAGCTCTGGAAAGCATCCTGGACCTGTGGTTGTATTGGTGTAGGGACCCCCAGAGGGCCTGCAGCTCCCTGTCTTGAGAATTCTTCAAGCTAATAAAGCAGTGCAGTGTATATGCATACACGTGATACATGTATATCATGTGTATAAATGTATGTGTATATATGTGTGTGCGCATATAAACTCATCTAATCTTTTGAGGGAGTATTTATTCCTGTCCTCTAATTCATGAAAGTCATGCCTTACTTAAAAAGAATTGCTGGCTAATTAATTAGCATGCAAACCTACTTTCATTAGTTTCTTTTAAACCAATATTACTGCTCTAATTTGTTTTTGTATCACCTACATCTTCCAGTGTATCCCACTTCCCTTCCCAGAGAACCATCCCATAAAACAGAACAGAAAAGCTCCAAGCTCATATCTAATTTGATCTACAGAGACTGGGCCTAGCAACATCTCACCTCGACCAGGAAAGAACTGAGGGACTTTTTTTCTGAGCTCAAGCTTGGTGCTAATGTTTTTGCAGCGTCTAGTTTGGATTGTTTTCTGTTGTTTGTTGTTTTTCATTTCATTTATATTATTGTTACCATTGGCATGTTGTTTTCCTTGTTCTGTTTATTTCACTTTGCATCGGTTCATAGAAACCTTCCCATAAATCTTCTGTATTCATCATTTTTCACATTCTAATGTATCCTCATGCTAGAACATGTTCAGATATTCCCCAACCAGGGAATGTCCTGATTTTTTTTCAGTTCTTAGCTACAACAAAATAATGCTACTCCCAATACTTTAGAATATATGGGCCCCTTTTAAAAATTCATTGACCTCCTTGGGGTTTATGCCTAGCAGTGAGATCTCTGAGTCAAAAAGTATGGATATTTTTGTCCCTTTTTTGCATAATTATCCAAGCTGCTTTCCAGAATCGTGACACTGCTTCCCTTCTCCCTCAGTACTGCACAAGCATGCCTGTCTTCCCACAATTCTCCCAATAATGACTGTTCCCATCTTTTGTCATCTTTGCCAATTTGCTGGATTTTTGCTCTACATTTTAGATATAGAGCCTCAGAGTTGTTTTTATTTGCATTAATAACAAATGAATAACATTTCTGTTATTAATGATATGCAGAGTTCTTCCACATAATTATAATTTGTTACTATTCTTTTGAAAATTATTCATATTCTATTACCACACATTCCCTTGAGGAATAGCTTTCATTCTTAGGTCTTTCTGTTAGTTGCCTATAAATCTCATGTATCAGATTCTCATTGGAAATACAAAAGGTGTTCCTCCCCCCAATCCCCTTGCAGGTGACTGCTTTCCTTGTTTTAGCTGTTTTAATTTTGTTTATGCAAAAATATTTAAAATTCTTGGAATCACAATTATCTATTTTATTTGTTGTGGTCAACTTTATCCCTTGTTTGGATAAGAATTTGTTCCGTCCCTGTGGCTCATTTGGCTCTTTTCTGATTGTTTTTATGGTTTTACCTTCAGTAGTCATTTCCCATGCCCATTTTGAGTTTATTGTTGTATGTGATATACAAATTCTTTACCCGATTGCTTTCCAGTTTTTTCAACATTTCTTGTTATATAGAGAGTTCCTTCCTAGGTAATTTATATTTTAGGTTTTATCAAATATTGAATTTTATTTTTAATGATTTTCCTTGCCCCAACTGTTTTTATTGGTCTACTTTTCTGTTTTTTAAATGGTACCAAGGAGTTTTGATGAGCACTGCCTCATAATATAATTTGAGGTACTTATTCCTCCTTCATTCCCACTTATTTTTTATAGATTGTTTATCTTACTAATGTAGACCTTTGGAATCATTATTTTTTTTCTGGAATACTACAGACTTAATGATGGTTACCTACAATATAAGATAACCAGAGGACTGATTTAGTGCAAGTCCAGTAAGAGACTGTCTTTTGTCCTAGGGCCAGCTTAGCTAAATTCAGAGACTTGGACCAAAGGTAAGGAATTTGGGGGGGTACTGCAGCCCAAAGTCTACTAAGTTTGGAAGGTTCACGATGTGTTTCAGTCATCCTATGGGATGTGCCTGCCCTTGGCCTTGTGAGAGCCCTGATTCAATGAAGTATCAGCCCCAGCTTCCCCCTGCCACCTTTTCACTTTTCTGTATTTCTCCACAGCAGGATTCCCAAGAAGGGTTTTGTGGAGGTGACTGAGCTTACAGATGTCACATACATGAGTAACCTGGTTCGACTGAGGCCAGGCCACATGAATGTCGTCCTTATTCTGTCTAACTCTACCAAGACCAGCCTGCTTCAGAAGTTTGCTTTTGAAGTGTACACATTCACTGGGTAAGCGTTGGGGTGCGTGGCAAAGGCAGGGAGAGAAATCTCTGAGCTCATGTCGGAGTGAGGGTTAGCTTTATTGGGATTTTCCCCTTTTTATGTCCCTTGACTTGGGAGGCCTCTGGGTAAAGCCCAGACACAAAGGCAAAGCCTGGATTTGGAGTGAAATAAAGCATCCCTCTCCTGTGTCCTCAAGACCTACAGGTACAATCCGAGGGAGAAAAAAGGGCCTTTGCTTTCAGCCTTAGCCTCAGTTTCTGTTGCTTTGATTGAGCCAAGAGATTGAAAAGATTCCAACTTCCTGGGCCCTTCAGAAGAAACCCACTCCTGGTTTCTTATGAAATGACCAGTGAAAGTGATCCAAGATAGGTTTGTGGTGGAGAGGGCCAGCCTGGGTCGGGGCCCACTCTCTGCCCTCACCCCAGAATGAGAAGGCATCGCACACAGGGGAGTCTGACTGGGTCCTGGCTCATCTGGCTGCTGTTCTTCCCATAGGAGCAGCTGCCTCCACTTCTCCTTCCTGAGTCTTGATAAGCACCGAGAGTGGCTGGAATATCTATTAGAGTTTGCCCAGGATGCTGCTCCCATCCCAAACCAGTATGATAAACATTTCTTGGAGCGTGACTACACTGGCTACGTCCTGGCTTTGAATGGACACAAGAAATACTTCTGCCTCTTCAAGCCCCAGAAAACAGTAGATGACGAGGAAACCATAGGTCCGTGCAGTGACCTTGACTCTTCCCTCCATTTGGGCGAGGCCCGAGGGAAACCCTTCTGTAATTCTGGATCCAAACCCCTCAAAGGCAAACTAAGCAAGTTGTCCTTATGGATGGAGCGCCTTTTGGAAGGCTCCTTACAGAGATTCTATATCCCATCATGGCCTGAACTAGACTGAGAGAATTTTTTTAAAGGAGATTCAGCCCCTCCAGACTTGGTCGGAAAACGAGCAGGATTGTCCAAATGGTCAGGAGAGACAGACAGTAGGTTTTAGATATTCTTCTAGGACAATGGCTAGGAGAATTCTCCCTTTGTCTTGCTCTAACCTAGGAGTGAAATATACCACAAGTTGAATTCTCTGTACCAAAATGTTTGTTTGGGGTTTTTTTCCTCATTCGGATGGCGCACTATTTAAAGCAGACACTCTCTCTTCCTCTCGTGTCCTCGCCACATGTGCTTCCCATACTTTGTCCTGTCTCTTCATGGAGAGACCCTGTGACTCAGAGAGGACTGAACTTGAGGAAGCTTGTGGACAGAGGCAAGCGCACCGGCCCTCCCCCAACTCCTCTCCGTCCTCTTCCCACCAGGCTTCTGCCTTGGCGCCTGCAATAATCTTGGACTGGGGTGGAGAGGACCTGCCCTGCAAGTGGCCAGGAGTGGATCTGGGGACAGCCTCCTTTAACAGACTGTGAGCTGTCTTCCCTACACTGATTATCCGGGGTCCTGCATGTGCATTCATTTCTCTTTCCAGAGAAAGGGAAAAGCAAAAGTGTCTGAGACTTTGCAGTCCCATGTTCTTATTGTCGTGGCCTAAAGAGGCCTAAAGAGTAGAGACGAGCCTCACTGCTTAGCCTGTAGCCCAGGTGAGGAGGGACACCAAGGGAGCCCCGCAGCCATTTTGAGCCATTGCAATGTCTCTTGTCTTCAGATGCCTTTCTGTCCCGGTCAGTCATAGGGCGCTCTCTTATTTAGGAGCCATAACCTTTGGTTGTGTTCTCAGATGTAGGGACAAGCTGCCATGAGCCAGTAGACATGTAGAACCCAAGTCAAGCACTCCTACCTTCTAGGACATCAATCTGAAGGAATCTTCCCAAATCCCCCCCCCAGGACACAGCTTTAGGACCGCAGACATTTCTTTGTATCAAGGAACTTAAAATTTTGTTGGTGATTTTGTTTTTTTTTTCTTTTGTTTTTAATTCTGTTGCTCCCACAGTGCCACCTGTCAAATCCTCTGTCATCAGTGAACCCCCTCTAGTTGTAGCACCCCATGTATACGATGCTTGCTTTCAGCCTCTGGCCCCTGTTGATGGGTCATCTCAGCTGTTTTCCATATTAACTTACAGTCATCCTCTGCAGCTTCAGGTCAGACTAGAATCGCCATCCGTTTGAACGTGCCAGACGGGACAGTGCCAGTCCATTAGAGCTGACCCCTTCTTTAAGGACAGAGCTGCCGAGGGAGGCAAAGTCTAACTTCCCTCGAAAATGTCATCCTGACCTACTCATCTCTAAAGCGGGGGGCAGAAGCCAGATAGGACTCATAAGAAAATGACATGGATTTTAATATTATAGTTGCTTTAGACTATTTCATTTGATTGCAAAATAACTTAGAAGTAGTTAGTGCCTGCAGGGGTAAAGTGGTGAATGATTTAAACCAAGGTTCTTCCAATATTATTTATTAAGGGGGGAAAACCAGTGCCAGGCTTCCCTCTCCCCTTGTGATCCTCCTAGAAAGGCTCGAGTAGCCTTGGTAGCCCGTTTTGGGGGAACTGCCTGGCGGAACTAGAGCATTGGAAACTACCCGACTGGCATTGGACTTTGTGGTCTGGTGCCGCTCAGCCTCGTCCCTGGGCCTAGCCTTCACCAGGGCTTCCACTACAACCTTGGGCTTTTGTTTTTACTTTTGATTCGCATGGGCTTTCTTACCTTAGGTTCTAAAAACCAAAAACCTCTTCCTAAACTTGCTGCTTCCTTTTTTTGCACTTTGCCTTGTGTAGACAATGCAAACCAAGTGGCCAGATGTACTTTCAGCCCCCTTCCTCCTAACACTGGGCCACCGTGTTTGGACAGGAGCCACTGCTGGGAAGGTGCTAGTCCTGACAAAACTCCTGAAGTTCTTTTTGGAAAGAAGGGGGTTTTTGTCAAGTTAAAAGAAAATTTTTAAATGAGGGATTTGGTAAATGATTTCTAAGATCCCTCCCATCTCTGACACTGTGTTCTAAGTTCTGTTTGAAAGGTCCTACCATTTTGTGGGTACGGGTTTGTGATTCCTTTTGTACAGTATGGATTTTGCTTTTTTCTCTTCAAACCAAACCCCTCAATAGTTTAAGCCTTCCTCCAAAGATGAGACTCAACTCATATTGTTTGTCCTTATTTCGGAGGTACCTGCGTAAAGGATGAATTGTTCATTCAAACCAGCTTTCTAATTGAAGGTGAATTTTGAGATATGACCAAGTTGATGAAGTACCTTACAAAGTTGGGTTCTTTCTTTCTGATCGATAAGGACTCTGTGTGTTGTCAGTGTGTTCACTGCTGAGAATAGATGCAGAGCAGCATGAGAGCTGAGCCGAGACAAGTCTGTACATAACATTTGCTTCATTTCAAAAGAAGAACGCCTGTTTCCATTACCCTCACCGTCTTCAAAGCCGTGAACTTCGGCCAAGCAATAATAGCCTGAGCCCAGCTCCCCTGTCATGAAACACCATTGAATGTTCTCCCCACTCCCATCCCACACTGGAAGAGGTTTCCCAGCAACAGCCTCATCCTCCCCTCACGGATGCCTTCTGGACTCATCTCCCACTGCTATATGTATGCAAGGGCTCCGGCTCGAAAAGCAGTGGGCTCATGTCGGTTAGAATTAAGGGTGGGGAACACACAGAGATCCTATTTTTATTTTTAAGTCAAAATTCTTAGAAACTGAAGCAAAGCATCTTTGCAACAAAGGGAAATGTCACTGACATCCCAGCCCTGACATTCTTGCTTGAGAGCAGCCTGACTGTATGACGTGTACTGACGGTCAGCAGCATCCCACGGTTGCCAGGTGGGGAGTGGGGCAGGAAGGCTGTCAATTCAATGCAAGTTTGAAGAGGGGGTGGTCGTACCTGGGAGAGAGGTCTGAAGGTGAACATTTTGCACTTTTGATACTCTTAGCAACAAATAACTTATTTAGCAGATTGTCTTTTTTTATGTTTGTTTTTTGTATTGTGAATGGGCGTTGATGTTGATGTTATTTTTGTTTTAAGACTTACAGACTGGAAACTGAAATAAACTATTTTAATGTGTGATGATGGTGGGTCAGCTCTTGCATTGTCATAATGGCAGACTAAATTATGGTGGCTGTGAGGGGGTGTGAGAGTAGAAGGGAACACCCCTCACCATGGTCACAGATGTCAGATGCCCTGCCCCCCCCCCCTTATGTAAGTTGTTTTCACAAGTGGTTCTTCCTCTCCTTTTAAGCTCTACATTTCTCCATATCTTAAATTTTAATTATTTCCTCACTTATGCTCAGTTTACTAATTGCCTAGTACAAGTAAATATTGATACAGTCATTCTTATATACTCTATCATCCCTTTCAGTGATGATATTCTAGGACATTATGGGTGATGAGAATCCCTGGTTGGTTCTCAGGAAGTACTTTTGTTTTGGGCTTGGTTTAGTTGGCTGGTTTTTTATCTATTTTTCTAGGTAGCAAGAAGAATTGTTGGCCAAGTCCACCTTTCTTTATTTTGCAGCCACACCACAAAAAAAGATTCTTTAATTTTTTTAATGGTAATTAGTCCTTGGGAAAGAATTCTTATATTAACAATAGTTTTATTACTCCATTTCTAGAAGTCAGGCACTTAAGAGACATTTCACAGAAAATCACTATTTGACTTGGCAAAAAACTTGGCCAAAATGCTTAATCCTCTGGGTGCTCCAGAAATTGTCTCTAGACTTCCCCAGATCCGTCTGCCCTGTGGCCAGTCCACCCTCGGAAGGAGATTTCCCTTTGAGAAGCTCGGAGGCCAGGAACAGTTTAGGCAGTTTTCACTTTGGGGAGAACACACAGCATCTCGAACAGCAGATTGGCTGCCAGGAGAGCTGTGTTTCCTGAAAAGGAAGGAGACCCAGGAGAATTGGCTCAGCAGCTCCTCTCACCGAAGCTTTAGAATGAGGCCACGACCACATGCCTGAGACACGTTCTGCCCTCTGTCCATCCCTCCCTACGACCCCCAAACACATTTCACCTGCCTTCCTGAAACTGGATTTAGCCTTTCTACTCTGTTAGTATCAATACTAAAAAGCTTAGTTGGAATACCATATTTTTTCCCCTCAAAGAAAATTTCCCAAGGAAAATTCATCATAAGCATCTTATACGTCATCAGCTGTTTCAGGTGAGCCAGGCCCTACAACTATTGGCCTTTCTGGCCTAAAATCAGTGGCTCAGCATCTGTCATGATTATTCACTGCTGATGCAGCCTTTTCGGTTGTAAAGCCGGTCAGTGCTCTTAAGTGTTGGCTTTTCACTGAAATATTAAAGCACAAATATAAAATATTAAAGCAGGTTGGCACCTTTGTCACAGAACTGCAGGCCAAGCTGCTTTTCCTTCAATAGACAGGTGGGAAAAGCTAATAATATTTAACTCTTCCCCAGAGGCTTTGTTAGGATAAATTAGCTTTCGTTGGCAAGGAGTAATCAGAAGCTGCTTTGCCTCAATGTTAGAAACGTTCCCTTCACTGAATGAGAGGAACTTCATGTACCCCTAGTGACCAACCAAATTAAACACTACTCTGGCCCAGCAGGTACTTAGGACTTTGTGCCCCTTACTCACCGGAAGGATCATACATGGGTGCGACTTCCACGAGGTCACAGCCCACCACGTTCAGGCCTTGACATCCGCGGATAATCTCCAAGGCCTAAGCAAGGTAAATAGTCATGTTAGTTAAAGAAACAGGAATTTAGGCTGTCAACACTGCAAACTTCCATAGTGAACCTCATGGCTGTGACTTCTAAGGTCCAATCTACAGCTTCCAAATAGAACGGATAAAGCTACAAGTAGAAAAGTCCCAAACCAGCCACCCAGGATTAGAAGTAAAAGCATTTTGAAGTGGAGGGGATGCCTTGATGAACACAAGAGCAAAAATCCCATCTCAAGAAGTTTGTGGCTTACCAGGATATACTGTGCACAGTATATTTAAAGACTAGCATCTGGGGAAATCAGAGCCAGTGTGAAGGTCTCACACCTGAACTGTGCTGTTGAGGAGGCTAGAGAATGGCAAAACAGGAGAGCATTCCAGATATGGAGATCACCTCTGCAAAGGCACGGTGGTGGGAAACAGTGCAAACCAGCTTAGAACAGGGGGCTGGAGGGAACTGATGAGAAAGACTGAAAGAACAAGCAGGAGCCGTGTTTTGGGGGGCTATAAGTTACTGGCTCAGGATTTTGCATTTTCTGTCAGCAGCTACCCCCTGGCTGTACAGATAAGAAGTCGGCCAGAGAGGTGGATATCTGCCCCAGGTTGCATAGAACTGCAACAAGTGAAAGGAGCAGAACTTGACCCCAGGTCCCCATCCTCTGACACCCAGCGGAGTGAATCTGCACTCATGTTCACTGAAGCTGAGAATTCAGTTTATTCTCTCAGAACCTCCTTACTTGACTTGGTGTGAGACCAGCAATCTCAGGAGTCCCTGTCCCCGGAGCATAGGCTGGATCCAAGGCATCGATATCAAAACTGATATAAATAGGCTTCTTTCCCATCTGCTGCCTCACTTCCCCCATCAACGGAACCAGCGACTTCAGCCAGCAGTCTTCAGCCAGGACCACCCGGAAGCCCTAGAGGGAGCAAAGTTAAAGATCTCTGGAGTGGACTCCAGCAGACCAGAAGAGCTTCCCAAGCTGAAGAAAGGAAGCCGACCTCCTCAGCTGCTCTTCTCCCACCGCTTTCTTCCTGCTGTATCACTATTCTCTACCTTTTGTGCCCACTCAAAGAAGTCGCTCCTAAAGGCATACAAAGACCCACTAGCCAGCTCTTCTTCCTCTGAATGGCCCTTGATTTGTTCCTCCAGCGTTTACTAAGTCCCTGTTTCTGCTAAGCTCTGGGGTAGGGGTCAAGGATAGAGATCAAAAAGTGTGTGTATGTGTACACTTATGCATATATACATATATAGAGAGACTTGTATGCCCTTGGGTAGCTTACATTCTACCAGAAGAAGGGGTTTTAACCTTTTTGTGTGTGTCATGGCCATCTCCTGAAATCCTTTGCCTCCCTTCTTGACGGAAGGAAATGCTAAGTTTCACTTAGAGTTTGGTGAAAATAAAGTCCTTTTTCCCCCATCCAAGCTAATTCTCCTTTAATCTATCCACAGTTGATAGACTGCATCAATGATCCCAGGTCAAGAGTTCCTGAGTAAGTGGATACATTTGAACAGATTCTAGATTAGACTTCTGAATTAACTGGTATAAAAAAAAAGTCCTTTTAGCAGTGCAGATCCATGTGCTTTGCAACTTTGAAAGAAGTAACTGGGACATTGAAAAGTCAGAAGGCTTGGCCCTGGCCCATAGCTTGCATGTGGGAGGTAGCACTTGGAGGGGGGGACTTGAACTTGGACTTCCTGTTTTCCAGGTCAGGTTTTTTATCTCCTATATAAGGCTGTCTGGATAAATATAACTTGAGGTGGGAGAGAGCACTGACTGCCAGGGACAGGAAGGGAAAAGGGCACATCAGCTCAGCCTGGCAGAAAGTGTTTTTGTCCCTCCAAAAAGATACTCCTAAATCTGTTGTGTCTGGGCTTTAAAAACTCCCCCCAGAATGAAACAGTTCCTATCATGGTTCCTCAGGTTCCTGTCCCCTCTTGCTGTATATAAGAAATGTTCTTTATGTGGAGGTCTCTGCATCCCTCTCAGACGCTGCTTAGCTTGTTCCCAGGAGCAGCTGGCACTAACATCCTCTCCCCCTCTTATTTGCTCTCCCCCCAAAATGTGGTATGTCTCATCCCATTGGCTAGCTTCCTTATCTGTGCTTCGTGTGACACTTGTGGTAAAAACAGAGTCTGTCTCCCCCAGTATTCCAGGCTTCGTGACTGCCACTTTACATAATCTTGAGGGAGAGGTGGAAAATGGCCTGAGGGAAGGGGAGAAGGACTGAAGGACTCTGTCCAGCCCGTCACCTGGTCTCGGCTGTATTTGTAGGGATTCAGGATTGCAGAAGACCCCCGGATGCCTATCTGCACCACGCGTTTGCAGTCCAGGAGTCCTTCCTCCACACAGCGGCGAAAAGGGGTCCCGTGGTAGAGCTTCTCTCCCAAGGCTTTGTCGGCTGTGTCTGTGTGGGCATCGACGTGTAACAGCCCAACAGGACCGTGCCTAGTGACAGCAGAGGGACTTCAGGGAAGAGCCATAGGGCCTTCTGGACAATCTGACAACAAATTCAACAAGCACTGGGACCAGACCATAGTCCCTACCTTTGTGGAGCTTATACTCCAATAGAAGAATATGATATACAGAACCTTTGATAAAATCAGCACATGATAAATACATTCAAGTATGTTGAATGAAGCATCTGGTGGGAGGGCTGAAGTAGAGAAAGATGATTAAAGGACTAGGATCAGGCCCCAGCTCAACTACTTACTAGCTCACTGACTCTGGGCTAGTCACTCTCTGGCTCCGTTTCCTGTTCTATAAAATAAAGGGTTTAGACTGGCCTCAGCCACTAAACTGTAAGCCGGCCTCACGTTGGCTTAGTTTTTAAATGGAATATTATCAATGTGTTAACGTATTTTTATTTCTTTCATTAAATATTTCCCAATTACCTTTTTTTCTGGTCCTGGTCAAGCTTGGAAGTGTGAATGAGCCCCATGCCCATGTCTGACACCTCTGGATTACATGGCCTTTAAGGCACTTTCCATCATTTAATTCTCTGAGGTACTAACTGGGATGGCTCAGAGAAGGCTCCCTAGAGAAAGTGACATTTTGAGCTGGGCTTAAAACACTGTGTCAAAGTCCAAGAAGGAGAAACCGAAGAGGAATGTGACAGGCACGAAGAACGATGAAAGAAAAACAGCCCTGACACACACAAGATAAATGTCCTTTTTCTTTCTCATAAGAAAGGGAGTGAATTGTGATATATGACTAGAAAGAGAACATGACGGCAGATTGTGAATGACTTTCAGTGCCTGGAAAGAAAAAACTCAAGCTAACTCAGGAGGAAACAAGTAGTTCTTCTCAAGATTTTCCTGTTCCATACCTAAAGATTCCACAATTGATTTCATTTTCATGAGCTGAACTCAACCGGCCTCTTGGTCCCAAACTTTAATCACATGATCAAACCAAATGACATGGTTGGAGACACTGACAAGCTTGGAGAAATGAGTCTGAACAGCCTGATTGCCACCTGGAATTTTTATATTTCTTACAAGTGTGACAGCAGTTTGGAAATGAATTTAGAGGTGAAAGAGGGCTTTGTTCCTTTGTTTTATAGAGAAAATGGGAGGCCTCCAGAGGTGAAGTGATATTGAAGGTGGAAAGTGGCAGAATCAAGATTTGAACCCAGGGTCACTGCCCTTTTTCACTACCCCGTGGTGGACACCACAGGACTATGTTTCATCAAATATAAACCAAATGCAAATAGCCCCTTGTTCTCTGTTATCCATCCAGATGACAATGGAACACTTGTTTTTTTGGCTCAGCTTCTCCTGTGAAAGAACCCATCTGTTATGGGGTAGGAAATAGCCCCTGCCTCCAAACTCATTCTTATCTAAATACTCTCAGTCTTTCTTTTGTCATTGAATGCTAAAACCAAACCAAATAAAACTCACTTATCTAGAGATTGAGTATTTCACCAGGGACCAGCTTTTGAAAATCCAGAAGAAAAATTCAAAATGCTGAGCACAATCAATCAGGACAAGATGAAAGCAGATCAGAGAGTAAATGTGCTCCAGAGACCCAGAAGACTCCACTTCATGTCTGGCAAATGACAGATGCTCATGGAGCCATCCTTCATTCATCCCAGATGCACACCACCAGCCCAACTGTTTGGCCAGAAGACCACCTCATACTCACCCACCCCAACCAATGAACGACCTCAGAGCAAACAATACCTGGATTTCTAAAAAGCAAATTTGTTTTAGATCTACTGACACTCACTTTCCTGCCAGTGCCTGCAGTATGGGATAAGTGATTGTGTGATCTCCGCCTGGAATAAAAAAAGAAAAAGAAAGGTAAATCATCCTTCTTTGGAATTACAGGGAGTGATGGACTGCCTAGTACGTAGATATAACAAGTTAAAATGCGCCTAATTTGGAGTTCTTCCCATTAAAAGAATTGAAGCCAGAACTGAATTAAAAGTGAGTTCCATGATGGGGTGGCATCCGTGATTGAAGGAGAATAGCTTCCATTTGAACACTTTTGAAGCACATTAGAGAAACTGAAGCACCCACCAAATCAAGATAAGAAAATTTTTCAAGGTGGAGTTAATACAAGATGAGATTGTGTCCCCATTGCTTCAAGCCATCAAGATGCCTCATTTCTTTACCAGTGAAGCTTGATGCCTTAGTAGACAATTTCATGGCACCTCGGGACCCAAGTTGAAATGAAAAACTTGAAGGCACTTCCTAAGAGGGAAATACACAGGAAGCCCTTTGGGGGAAGATGTGGATCCAAAGTCTTCCCAACCTGGAACTATCTGCTGGAGTAACACCCATCTTCCCAATCCCACCCACCTACTCAAGGTCATCTCCAGGTCATTTTTAAGTCACCCCTAATCCAGGAAAAGAAAATATTCTTGGACCTTCAGTAGCCCATAGCCCATGGGGCAAATATGTTATATTGAGAATTTATGGAACCAGCAGGGAATTGGGGGAAGGGAGTGAACAACAGACCATGGAACTGGTATGCCAGTTGGCACTGGCTCTATACTATAGAGTTTGGGTTAGTATCTGCCCTCTGAAGGCCTCACGTTGGCCCAAAACCATCTGTGTGGAATAACATGATCAACCTATGACTTTCTTGTTATTGTTATCCGCCCTATGGGTAAGACAATGAATATAATTTTTCTTATTTCTTTTTCTTTCATTCGTTCTTTTTTCTTTTCTTTTTTTCCTTTTTTCTTTCTTTTTTTCTTTGTCTTGCTTTTTTTCTCAGTCCCAATTCTGATTCCTCCTGAGGGTTCCCTACCTTCATGCCAGACTTAGTGTGGATGTTCAATAAACTGCAGCCCAGGACTTCCCAACTCCATCACCTGAGTTAAAATCAAACATTTAGTTGTGTGACTCTAGGTAAATCACTTAATCTGTGTCTCAGTTTTCTCAAGAGTAAAATGGCGATCCCAGGGTTGTTGAAAGGATAAAATGAGATAATTATTTTTACAGCCCTTAGGACAGTGCCTTTAACATAATAGGAGCTTAATAAATGCATTTTTTCCTTCCTCCCACCAGCTGCAGGCACTACAAATATGGGTCTTCCCTATGCCTGCAGAAGGAATGAAAGAGTAATATGTTCTCATTTGATTTCACAAAACTGAGGCAGGAAGAGATGACATGACTTGCCCAGAGTCACTCAGCTAATAGATGCCTGAGGTTGAATTTGAACTCAGGACTTCCACACGCTATCCACTGCACAACTAGCTGCCTCATAATAGGAAAATCAATTGCTGAGGTCCCTCACCCAAGGTAAGAGGTATACAGTTTGCTGCAGCGATTTTCTGATAGGCTTCTCGAATGAGCCGGCAGCTGTCCTGAAGATTGTAGAGGTTGACATTCACATCACCAATGTCGGCCACCAAGTGGGACTGGAAGGGGAGAGCCCCTGTGCTTGGGTTAATTGTTCTCAGCAACACAGATTCCTCCCGGATACGTCGTGGTCCAAACCTGGGAAATGAGGAACATCATGATTAATGGTGTGGAAAAGGGGAGTAGAGCCCCGTCCAGACTTGCAGAAGGGGCTGTACAGAAACAATTCAGAAGGGCCCTTCTCTCCAGCTTCTTGAGTGATAATAATGATTTCTATTATCAATTAACGATAACAGCTAGCATTTATGAAGTGCCAATTATGGGCCAAGCACTTTACAATCATCTTACTCAATCCTTGCAACAAATTCAGAAGGTCGAGACTGATATTATCCCTATTTTATAGTTTAGGACATGGAGGCAGGCAGAAGGTAAGTGGCTTGCCCAGGATCATGCAACTAGTGTCTGAAGTCCCATATGACCTCTGGGCTGTGTGAGTCCAGGCCACCAAGCTGCCCCATGAACCACATGTGTAGTACAAAAGAATTTTAAATAGCAATAAAGTATCACTTATTAGTTATTCAGAAATAAAAATTTGGGGGCAAAATATAAAAGAAACCCCCCAAAAGAGCTTTGAGGGAGACCAGGTGGCGCAATGGATAGAATACAGGGTTTAGAAAGACTCATTTCCTTGAGTTCAAATCTGGCCTCAGACACTTCCTAGCAATATGAAGCTGGGCAAGTCACTTCACCCTGATTGACTCAGTTTCCTCATCTGTAAAAGGAGCTGAAGAAGGAAATGGCCAACCAGTATCTCTGCCAAGAAAACTGCAGATGGGCCATGAAGAGTCAAACAGGACTGACCAACAACAAACAAGAGCTTTATTGATTTCTTTTTTTTTTTTTAAGTACAAGATGTAAATAAGCCTAATGCCAGTCACTGGTCTATTAGTCAAAGCAAATCCTGGTATTTAGCATTGCTCACTCTTGGTTTATCTCCCCCTCCTGTCCCTCAGCTCATCTCTTTCAGTAGATTCACAAAAGAGACTGTGCTTTTTCAAAGCCCACAGACCCGGTTTTGGCAACTGGCCAGGCTGCATTCTGAGCATTCGCTTCAGCATCAGGCTCCCGGAACCTGGCCCTCCACCAGTACAGATTGCAGCCTCCATTGGCTTACTGGATGGTAGCCCTTTGTGTTATTCAGTCGTTCCAGTCCTGTTTGACTCTTTGTGACTACATTTGGGGTTTTCTTGCCAAGGATACTGCAGTGGGTTGTCATTTCCTTCTCCACCATGCTGTACAGAAGAGGAAACTGAGGCAAACAGGTTAAATGACTTGCCCAGGGTCACACAGCTAGGAAATGTCTGAGGCAAGATTTGAATTCAGGAAGATGATCTTCCTTACTCCAGTCTCAGTGCTCTATCTGCTCGGTCGGTCAAACCATGTTTCAGGTCTGTGTGATCTGGCCCTGCTAGCAGAGCCCATGATAACCCAGAGATGTCTCTGCCTCCATGAGCACTAATGAACAAACCTCTCCATTCAAGTCCTGACCCAAATGAGAGAGAGAGGCCAGACCTGGAGGCAGGAAGACCTAACCACTGCTGGATGGGTGACCCTGAGCAAGGCAATCACCCCTCTGTGTCTCAGTTTCCTTTTCTACCAAATGGAGAAACTAGTAGGGTTGTTGTGAGGATCCATTGAGTTAATAAACGTATGCTGCCCTGCCAATCTTGAAAAACGCTTTAGATAACAGCTTTAGATTCATTTAGTCTTCATAACAATCCTGGGAGTAGATGCTACTGTTACAACACTTAGGACTTACCCAAATCACTCAGTATCTGAGGTCACATTCACACCTGACTCCTCCTGACTCCTGGTCCCCTTCCACCACCTGGACAAGTCTAGTAAGCAGTTAATACTTTTTTTTTTCTTTCTATCATTCATTCATAGCCACCCTGTGAGGGAAGTACATTTTACAAATGAGAAAACAGGCATGGAGAGGTGAAGGGCTTGCCCAGAGTCACAGAACTAAGAGTGTGAGAGCTGGAGTACAAGGCAGGCCCCCAGACCCCACATCTGGGGGGGCACTGGGTGCTCGGGTGGCTCTCATGGGGCTTACCTTGTTCCAGGTCGATTAGAAGTGCCAATGTCTAGGGGAACTCCCACAAATGCTGCATCCAGCCCTTCGGGGGAGCTCTTCAGGGGTAGTCTCATCATAGTGCAGACGCCCACTGAGCGGGCAACAAACTCGGAGCTGGGAGGCATGTTACATGCAGCACCCGAGGCCCATCGGCTTGGGATATCTGACAGTTGGAGGAGGCCCCTAAAAAGCCTGGGAGCAGAACAGGCCCACGGGAGCACGGGAAATGTCCCAATCAAAGGCCTTCGGCAGACCCCCGACCATCGTCGCCGGCCAGGTCCTGAGGAAGCCCCCAGCTGGAGTCCATCCTTCCACAAACTGGCTTGGAGAAGTTTGCGGACATGATAGGAAAAGAGCTGCTCCATGATACCCTAGGACTGGGGAAATCCGTCCTGGCCTTTAGCTTTCCTCTGGAGCAACCAATTCGATTGATCAGTAACAGCTCTGGTTCAAAGGGCAGATGAACAGAGAATACCTTCTGGGGCAACTTTAGTTCAAAGGCAGTGGGGGAGGGATTCCAAGGCCAACAGAAAGGCTCATTCATTCCTCCTCTGGTCCCAACCTCAGCTCCTTCAGAAGCAAAATTGGGCCTGAGAATGAAGAATAATGTGACAAGTTCCTCTGGCCCCTGTCCAGTGTGGAGATAACTCAAATTTCTCCAGCACACAAGTTTTTTGTTTTTTTTTTTTCTTTTAAATAGTATTTTATTTTTTCCAAATACATGCAAAGATAGTTTTCGACATTCGCTTTTGTAAAACGTCGTGTTCCAAATTTTTCTTCCTCCTTCCTTTTCCCCTTTCCCCAGAGACAGCAAGTAGTTAGAGTTGTTAAACATGCTGCACACAGTTTCTTATAGATAAATTTCACTGGGGTCAGTGAATTGGCATGGGAAAAAAGAGTCCAGCTTGATTTAGTATTTTCTTCAATTATGAGTTGGGTTTTTTGTTTGTTTTAGTTGTTGTTTTTGTTTTCTAATTATCCTGTGAAAGGGTGGCACAGAGGATAGAATTCCAGGCCTGAAGTCAGGAAGATCTGAGTTCAAATCCAGCCTTAGACATTTCCTAGCTGTGTAAACCTGGGCAAGTCACTAAACCTTGTCTGCCTCAGTTTCCTTGTTTGTGAAATGAGCTGGAGAAGGAAATGCAGTATCTCTGCCAAGAAGATTCCAAATGAGATCACAAAGAGTCAGACGCGACTGAAATAACTAAGAATAAGGGTCCTAGATTTCATCAGACTGCCCAAGGTGTCCAGAAGGAAAGGGAGGGAAAGAGGGAACAAGGATTATATAGCATTTAATATGTGTCAGGCATAGAACTTTACAAATATTATCTCATATTATCCTCACAAAAATCCTGGGGGTGCTGTTAGTATCCCCATTTCACAGATGATGAAACTGAGGCAGGCAGAAATGAAGCATCTTGCCCAGGATGACAAAATTAGTAAATGTCTATATTCAGGTTTGAACTCAGGCTTTCTGGACTTCAAGGCCAGCTGCTATATCCATCTGGCTGCCTCATCCAAAAAAAAAAAAAAAAAAAAAAAGGTTAAACTACCCTTACTTTAATCACGATATGGTTTGCAAAATGTTTTTCTCATTAACCATCCAGTAAGGCAGGTAATTCAAGTATTAATGTGTCTATTTTACAGAAAAGGAAACAGGCTCTGAGAAGCTGTGATAATGTTCACATGACTCATAAGCAATGAAAACAGGATTCAAAGACCTGACTCCATGGCTGGCACTCTATCCACTGTGACCAACAATGAGAAGATATACCAAAATGTGCAGGATGAAGCCAAGACAGTATTTAGAGGAAAGTTTAAATCTCTATATGCTTATATAAATAAAAAGAGAGAAAGAGCAGATTGATAAACTGAGAGTGAATCTTAAAAAAAAAAAAACTAGAAAGAGAACAAATTAAAAATCCTCAATTAAGCACTAAAATAGGAAATCCTGAAAAATCAAAGGAGAACTTAACAAAATTGAAAATACAAAACTTTGAACTAATAAATAAAACTAGTAGCTGGTTTTATGGGGAAAAAATAAAATAGATAAGCCATTAGTTGGTTTTAAAGAAAAAAAATCCAAATTACCTGTATCAAAACTGAAAAGGGCACATATATAACCCATGAAGATGAAATCAACTATTAAGAACTATTTAACCCAATTATATGCTAACAAAACTGACATTCTAAATAGAATGGATAAATATGTACACAAATATCAATCACCCAAATTTACAGAAAAAGAAATGGAATATTTAAATAACTCTACCTTTGAAGTTGAACAAGCCATAACTTGAGTTCCTTAAGAAAAACTCCCTAGGACCAAATGGAATCATAAGTGAATTCTACCAAAAATTTATGAAACAATTTCAATACTATATAAACTATGTGGAAAAAAATAAAGAAACCTATAAAGGTTATCAGAACAATCTGGCACCAAATAAAAAAAAGTAGCTAATCAATGTTGGTTGGTTGACCTATAAAGTACCATACCAACATACCAAATATTTTTAGAGCAAGAAAAAATAAAATTCATCTAGAGGAACAAAAGATCAAGAATGTCAAGAGAATTAATGGGGAGGGGGGGAGAGAAAAATTGTAAAGAAAGGCAACTTAGCAGTTCCAGATTTCAAATTACTATAATAAAAAATGGTTATCAGAACAATCTGGCACCAAATAAAAAAAAAAGTAGCTAATCAATGGAATACACTGGATACACAATACATAGCAGTAAATGGTCATGGTAGCCTAGTATTTGATAAATTCAAAGATCCAAGTTTGGGGGCACATCACTATTTGACAAAACAAGAAAGCAATTTGACACAAATTGTTACTGACATACACTAAGAAAAAATTAAAATGGACCCATGATTTAGACATAAAGGTTCATATAACAAATTAGGAGAACATGAAAAAATTATCTGTTAGACCTATGGATAAGGGCAACACAAGATAAAAGTGAAATGGATAATTCTGATTACATGAAACGTACGAGTTTTTTGCACAAACAAAATCAATGCATCCAAAAATAGAAGAAAAGCAGGAAACTGGGGAGGGGGGCATTTACAGCAAGTTTCTCTGTTAAAGACCTTCTTGTTCAAATATATAGAGAAGCCAAATTTATAAAAACAAAAATCCTTTCCCAATTGATAAATAGTAGCTTTTAGATGAAGAAATCAAAGCTAACTATAATCTTATTAAAAAATGTTCTAAATTACTAATAGAGAAATGCAAATTTAAAAAAAAACTGTTATCTCATACCTATCAGATTGGCTAATATGATAGAAAAGGAAAATAAGAAATGAAAGAGATGTGGGAAAATTGGGACAATAATGCACTGTTGGTGGAGTTGTAAATCCATTCTGGGAACAAGTTGGAACTCTTCCCAAAGGCATAAAAATCCATGCATACCCTTGACCCAGAAATGCCACTTTTATATCCCAAAGAGATTTTTTTTTAATTGGAAAAAGATCTACATATACAGAAATATTTAAAGCAGGTCTTTTTGCGGTAGTAAAGAATGAAGACTGAAGGGATAACTATCAATTATGGAATGGCTGAACAAATTATGTTATATAATTATAATGGAATATTACTGTGCTTTAAGAAATGACAAGCAAGATGGTTTCAGGAAAACCTGAGAAGAATTACATAAACTGAGGCAAAGTGTGAGGAAAGCAGCCCACACAGTAACAGCAGTATAATTACCACTATCAACTGTGAAAGACTTAGCTACTTTAATCGATACAATGATCCAAGATAATTTAAAAGGACTGACTTGCAATGAAAAAATGCTATCAATATCCAGAGAGAAAACTGATGAACTCTGAATGAAGATTGAAGACTATTTTTTTCCTAATTTGGGTTTTTTTTCAATATAGCTAATATGGAAATTTGTTTTGCATGGTTTTCCATACATAACTGATATCATATTGCTTGTCTTCTCAATGGGTAGGGGAAGGGCTAACAGAAAGGAAGAGAATTTGGAACTCAAATTTTAAAGGAGTGTTAAAAATTATTTTTAAACATAACTGGGAAAAATATTTTTAAAATAAATGCTTGCTGAGTTGGAATTAGACAAAGTCTAGTTATAATAGTCAATAAGTATTCCATATTTGAGGATGACCCTTCCTTCCAAGATAGAAAACTGATTATTTCCAGAATTGCAGCCACAGAGACTTTAGTTTCAGTGTTAAGTTTCTCATTTTCTGAAAATACTGATGGTAGTGCTTGGATAACTAATATTTCAGCTAAAGCACATGATAGCCAGCCAAAGCGTGAACAGAGAGCACTCTGCATTTCCGCTATCCTCAAGGATTCCCTTTGGCCCCTGTGAATGATGTAATAGTTCCACAGAAGGTGTCATCAAATTGACTTATTCAGTTCCCTCCAAGGTTGGGATGTATTCTTTCAGCTCTTATCACCAAGAGATTCCTTGACCTGCTGAGCCCTGGAGTGTTACATCAGCTCATCCTCACAGTCCTTATCTCCTGGGACTAAAGGAAAAAACAGAGATAAATTTTGAGCATATTTTCAATTCTGTGATCTTTTAAGATGTACTCTTCATCTTTGAAAAGCAAAGGAAAAAATTCATTTTTAAAAGATGCAAATCGATGTAGTAAAAAAAATTTTTTTTACAATATTAAAAAAAATAAAGGCAATAGAACAGAGTTCTGTTTCATTGGTCTAGAATGGGCCAGGCTCTGTTCCTCTGGTAATTTGTTTATAAAAGAACAGAAACACGGATCAGGGAGTGGGAGCACTTAGCTCCTGGTTTCTATGTGTACATTGTAGAAAGTGCATTAGTATTTTCACTTCATCACTTCATTTCCTTTATACAGAGGAATTATTATTAGTAAAAGCATCATCTCCAACTGCAAACAATAATTTATATTATAATCCTCCCTATTCAAACCATGAATTGATTCTACAGTCTCCTGTCTCTGGGTGTGCTGTGAATCTGTGCCTGTTCAATCAGTATTTTAGTTAGACATCAAGTAATTATGTGCCTCTGGGGCCCCCACTTTCTCCATCTTCCATTCCTAAATGCAACTCACAAGGGCTGTGCAGCATTAATTAATCACCCTGGAAGGGGGTGGTGTGCTTTGAAGACACAAAGGATTATCTCATCCAGTGCAGTTTCAAAGTCAAGCCAGAAGAGGGCAAAGGAGACTACCTTGTATAGTCCATGGAGCTGGGGTTCAATGAGACTGGAGAATGGAGAAAATTCTCATTCTTCTCAGATGATACTAGACAGTCACCAAATAGCTCACAAATGTTATAGTATACTCTAGCTTGCTTTAAAAAATGTTACTCTCAAAATTCATACTGACATCCTATAACATTTATCATTAAGATACTTAAATAAAAACAACTTTTATACCATTTTGAAACAAAATGTTTTATATACATTATCTCATTTGTATCTGTAAGAGAAGATATTTCAAGTATTATTATCACATTCTTTTTGTACAGCAAAATAATGGTTTGGACATGTATACTTATTTTGTATTTAATTTATACTCTAATATATTTAACATGTATTGATCATCCTGCCATCTAGGGGAGGGGGCAGGAAAAAATTGGAACAAAAGGTTTGGCAATTGTCAATGCTGTAAAATTACCCATGCATATGACTTGTAAATAAAAAGCTATTTTTAAAAGTATTATTATCATTTTTGACAAGAAGAAACTGAGGCTCAGAGAGTTTTAGTAACTTGCCAATGGAGACTTGATAAGTATCAGAGTCAGGAAAACTTCCAAGGAAGCACTTAATGCACCATAGCATACTAAGGCCTAATTGTGGAAAATTATGCTGGAGTCTTAAAAGCTGGGTCTAGATCTAGCTATATGGCCATAATAAAATCCCTTAATCTCTAGGTGCCTTGATTTTCTCATTTGGAAAATGGGAATAATACTGGTACTACCTACCTCGAAGGATTGGTGTGTGTGAGTATGTGGTGGGCATAAGCAGGTAGCAACATAAAACCAACTAGAAATAGTGAGCTAGAACAGGAGTGAGCGAAGACACCATCAAAGAACTGTGTGATGAGAAGAGAAAGTGAACTGCTCAGAGCTGCTCATGTGGTAAGAGTGAAAGAAGAGATGTGAATGGTCAGATGACTCCACTTGTGATGTCAGAACAATGTTTAGAAGACAGGGCAAGTTGATAAACATTCTGTGGTGAATTTTGGGGAAATTCTTTCCAGTTCTAGCTTTCATCGATTCCCCCTTAATCTTAGTGCCTTCCACACCCTTTGATCTAGCAGTGCTCACTTCTGGGTCTGTATCCCAAAGACATCATGAAATGTTTGCAAAAATGTTTATAGTAACTGGATTGTGTGTGTGTATGTGTGTGTGTGTGTGTGTGTGTGTGTGTGTGTGTGTGTTTGTGTGTGTGTATTGACAAGGAATTGGAAATTGAGTGGATGCCCATGCGTTGGGGATTGGCTGAATAAGTTATGGCATATGAATGTTATGGAATATTACTGTTCTATAAAAAATGATAAGCAGGCTGATCGAAAAGCCTGGAAAGACTTACATGAACTGATGATGAAGAAAGAGAGCAGAGCCCCGTTACAATACACAGTAACAATAAGATTATGTGATGATTTACAATGACAGACTTTAGTTCTCAGCACTAAAGACAATTCCAATAGACTTGGGATGGAAAGTGCCTTCTGCATGCAGAGAGAAAACTATGGAGACTGAATGCAAATCAAAGAATATTCTTTTCTTTTTTAAAATTTTTAATAGCTTTTTGTTTACAAGTTCTATGCATGGGTAATTTTACAGCATTGACAATTGCCAAACCTTTTGCTCCAACTTTTTCCCTCCTTCCCCCGACTCCTCCCCTAGATGGCAGGATGACCAATACATGTTAAATATGTTAAAGTATAAATTAAATACAAAATAAGTATACATGTCCAAACTGTTATTTTGCTGTACAAAAAGAATCGGACTTTGAAATAGTGTACTAGTAACCTTTAAAGGAAATCAAAAATGCAGGCGGGCAAAAATATAGGGATTGGGAATTCTATGTAATGGTTCTTAGTCATCTCCCAGAGTTCTTTCACTGGGCGTAGGTGGTTCAGTTCATTACTGCTCCATTGGAAATGATTTGGTTCATCTTATTGCTGAAGATGGCCAGGTCCATCAGAATTGATCATTATATAGTATTGTTGTTGAAGTGCATAATGCTCTCCTGGTCCTGTTCATTTCACCCAGCATCAGTTCATATAAGTCTCTCCAGGCGTTTCTGAAATCATCCTGTTGGTCATTTCTTACCGAACAATAATCAAAGAATATTATTTTCACCCTTTTTTGTTTTGTTTTGTTTTCTTTCTCATGGTTTTTCCCTTTTGTTCTGATTTTTTTCTCAACATGACTCATTTGGAAATATTTTAAATGATTATACATGTATAACCTATATCAGATTGCTTGCTGTCTTAGGGAGGGGAAGTAAGGGAGGGAGGGAGAAAGAATCTTACAAAAATGAATGTTGAAAACCATCTTTACATGAAATTGAAAAAACAATATGCTATAAAAAAATTTTTTTTAAATCCTGGGGCCTTCCTTTCTTGGTAATTTCTAATTTATCCCATATATATCTTGTTTGTTTGCAGCTGTTTGCATGTTGCTCCTCCCCTTTCCCCCCTCCCCATTAGACTGTGAAGCTCTCTGAGGGCAGGGATTGTCCTTTTGCTTGTCTTTGTATCCCCAGAACCTAGTAAACAATAGGTGTTTAATAAATGCTTATTAAGAACCTGACAAAACAGGTGAGAGAACACAAGGTGGGGAGGCATGGATGGGAATTATCTGAATAATTGGAGGAAACTTCTTAATTATGAGATCACAAATCCATTAGAGACCATTAGGTGGAGGAATAGAGATGGGGACTTTGAGTCAAGACTTGGGTTCAGATCTAACTTTAAAGATATTTACCAGCCATGTGACTTGGACAGGTAGCTTAAGTCCCATCTGCCTTGGTTTTCTCATAGCTTTCTGAGAAAGAAAGCATCTATCCTGGCTATTATGATTCAGAACTACCTCAAAAGAGTGTCCTGTGGAAAGGACTTTTGGAAATCTTGAACTATTGCCAAAACTATTACATAAGTGTGTGCTCTCTCTTTCTCTCTCTACTGAACCAGGTCATGGTGTCTCCATAACTTAGTGGACAGGTTCATAAATTGCTTTGGACAAAATAATCTCTTGCCTCGTGATCAGTTTTTATTCACATTGAAGTAGACTGGTCCTCACATGACCACCAATTTTTTACCAGGTTCACACTGGAGGCACAACCTTCCACCGGCCAGAATCATCACTATGAAGAAATACCTGAGTAGGGTATTTCATTATAATGTTCCCATGCCCATTTAAAAAAATTATCAATGTTTTCTTTTTTACATCATTATAATTATTCCTCATATCCTTCCTCTCCCCACTCTCAGAGAGCTATGTAACAAATAACATTTTTAAAGGAAAAAAATCAACATGACAAATCAGTACATTGAAAAAGTGTGAAAAAATATGTATGCAATGTGTATTACCTATGGACCTTCCACTTCCACAAAGGGTTAGGTTAGAGATATACTTTTATCTTTTCATTCAAGTCATGATGAATCTTTATAATTTTGTTATATTCACTTTTGATTTTTTTTTGTCTGTAATTATTCTTTCCATTTATTCTGTTGTAGTCATTTTGTATATTGTTTCCTTGGCTCTCCTCACTTCCCTATCAATTCATATGAATCTTTTCATACTTTTTTATATTCATCACAGACATAATTTCTTACAGCACAGGAATATTCTATTACATTCAGGTACCATAATTTGTTCAGCCATTCTTTAATTGATGGGCACCTACTTTGTTTCCAATTCTTTGCTCTCACAAAAAATGTTGCTATAAATATTTTTTTTTTGTTTTCATGGGAATTTTCTTCTTTACCAAAATCTTTTTGGGGGTTTAAGCCCAGTAATAGGATCTTTGATTCAAAGAGTATGAAGATTTTTGTCTCTTCCCTTGTAAACTCATTCCCATTTAATCTTGTCTTGAAATTTTTATTTTGCTTCAGTTTTAAATGTGCTCTTCCTCTCAGATGACAGTATTTCTCTATGATTACAGATAAAGCAGTTGGCTTCTGTGGAGGCTATTCTTCTCAATTACAAAATGGTGATAGCTGTCCCCTGCTTGATTCCCAGTGCTGACATATGGATGAGTAAGAGAAAGTACTTTATGCTCCTCAGTCCTTGGAGAATGACATTAGTCAAATGAAAGGGGTTATTATTAATAACGAACTATACTCAGGGTAAACAGAATAGATTTGATTTATTAATGAGGTTAAATGTTTAATAATTAATGACCAGAGGGATTTCAGCTTAAAGTTTTTATAGTGGCATCTATCCATACATATATGCATATAACGTATATCTACACATATTTGCTTTATACTATATATACACATTGCCAACTTTCATCAATAATCTAATGTAGGAGCAGAAACCCTGCCATAATAATGTTTCTTCTTTTGGTGGTGAAGGAGAACCAAGACAGCCATGGAGAGCACGCATGTTAAATCTGTTTTTCAAACTAGGAAAAATACAAGGGTAAAGATCTATGCCCTCATGGACCTTATGGTCTAGCATGTCATAAGGCATACACGGAAATCATGATGCTGCAGAATAGAATATATTACTGACATAAAAAGTACAAACTAGTAAGCATTAGAGTTCCAAGGAAGGAAAAATTGTGATTCCTTTGTTCTGTTGTAGGCAGCTGGGTGATACAGCTGTTAGAGTACCTCAGGGCTCAAAGGCTGCTCTAGAAGCTTGGATACATCTTTCCTCTAGTTCCATCAAATCAACCCCTCCCTCAGTTGTGTTTCTCCCATTGTTAGCCATCATCAGAATGACTAGTGTCCAAGAAAAAAGACTATATTTTGCCTTCCCTTGTATAACCAGCACTTAGCATAGTGCCTGGAACATTGAAGGGACTTAGTAAATGCTTTAAAAAAAAAAAAAAAAAAAAACAAACCAAATTGACTGGCTTTAGTTAGCTTTTATTGGCTTGCTTTGAATTTAGAGCAAGGACAGAAGCACAAATATTACCTCCCCAACGATGGGGAGAATGAGCAACTCTCCCCTTTACCAACTCAAACTCTGGAAAGAGCAGGCTCATTTTTTAACAGTTTCTATATAATACTGGTCCCACCAAGTTCACATCTAACCGTGGCATCGATGCAGAATGAGTCCAAGATACCAGTGGACTGGATCCCCAAAGCTAACTCCTAAAGGCCTCTCCTTTCCCTTTGAGGTATCAATGCCAAGCTGGTTACAAAATCTAGGAAAGGCTTCCCTGAGCTCTCTTGACCTTTAGAAACTCACAGGGTTTCTGTGACCTAAAATGAAAAACAAAGCAGAGACAAAGAGGCCTATTTCATTAGACATGTCAGCCTCAGTGAAAAGAAGGCCCAAGGTCTCTTCCAATACAATATTGTATCTCACCAGACCTGGTAACAGGAAACAAACCAAAAGAAATCAGTGAAAGAGAGTGTCTGATGCTCCTGTTGCTATAGCTTTCGAAGGTACTCTTAGTCCTAGTTATATAACCAACCAAAAAGATTTCTCTTAACAGACCAGAACCAGCAATCAAATGTCCATGCATGCTCAACTTTTCTAAGGCACCAAAGACATTATAACTTAGAAGCAGATTCCCCAGCCTCTTCCAAATGGTGAGGAGCATTTCTTTGCCTGCACATGTGTCAATCTATAACCAACTAATCACTAAATATTTAATAAGTACCTACTATGTGCCCAATACTACGTTAAATACTAAGGAAAGAAAAAGAGGCAAGAAACAGTCACCTATTACAAAGATACTTCCTGTTAAGGGACAGGTCAGTTCTCCGAGAGTCTCCACAGTGTGGATCATAGCATCTGAAGGAGTTTTGAGACAGCCTTTGCTGACACAGGCATTGCGGAATGGGAGTGAGATAAATTGGAGACAGAGGGAAGAGGAAAGAGGTCAGACAATGCAAGGGCCTCTTAGAGAGTCAGAGAACAGCACTGGCCTCTCAGTTTCTTTGTATCGTCCTCTCACATGAGGAGATCCATTCTGGGTTGGATCTCCAGCAGCCACTGTCAAGTGGCTCCTGTGTATTCCAGCAGCTCTCCCATGTCTCCCAACAACTTCCCAAACTGCTGGACCAAAAACAGTCATTGCTTAATAGGGCTGGATGAGTCTGAGAGGAATCCAAGCATAGCAGCCTCAGGAAAAAGCATCTAGGAGGAAGAACAGATCAGCAGAGTCAAAAGTTTCAGAGAAGGCAAATAAAATTGAGAGAGAAGAGACTTCTGATAATAACCATATGATCAAATGCTCCAAATTATCAATAATTAGAGAAACACAAAATAAACCAACTCTGAGATGCCACCACATAATTGATAAAGTTGACCAAAAAAGGGGAAAAGGGCTTTGGAAAAATAGGCATATTAAAATACTGTGAAAGTAAGGGTAGACTAAATTCAATTCTGGAAAACAATTTAGAGTTATGCCCCCAAATTGCCAAACTGTGTATGCCCTTGTATCCAGTATTACAACAATTAGACCTATAATCCTAATGAGATCCAAAATGGTAAAAAGACATATATAGACAAATATAGATAAAAGGACAAATATAGACAAAAAAAATGACAAATATAGACAAAAATTTTTATAGATCTTTTTTTTATAATTTAGATGTCCATTTTATAGTTTGGATGTCCAGATATAATGCAGGACCCTTAAGGATAGATTAGACCTGAGTACAATTTTACTTAGAAGGGAAGAAGCCACTGGATGAGGAATGATTATAGATGAAAGAAAGAGGATGAAGGAGAAAACTCCTAAAGGAAATGAGAAGAGATTTGATTAGGGGAATAAGTAGATATTTAGCTTTTGGCAAGAAGGACCAACTTCTCAATGATTAGAATAAAAAGCTGTGGAGGTTGTATGATACAGAGAAGATTTTAAAGTATGAGGTAGTAAGAAAAGGGTGCTCAGATGAATGAGCTCAATTTTCTCATTAGAAAGTAGAAAATGACATCATACACAGTAACAACAAGATTTTGTGATGATCAACTGTGATAGACTTCTCAACAATTCTGATAGTCTTAGTATGGGAAATGTCATCCACATCCAGAGAGAGAACTATAGAGGCTGAATATGGATCGAAGCATAGTATTTTCGTTTTTTTGTTTGTTTCTTTTTATTCATGTTTTTCCCCTTTTGGTCCGATTTTTCTTGCACATGACAAATATGGAAATATATTTAAAAGAACTGCACATATTTAACCTATATTAGATTATTTATTGTCTTGGGGAGAGGAGAGGTAAGGGAGGGAGGGAAAAAAATTTGGAACCTGGTCTTAGAAAAATGAATGTTGAAAATTATCTTTACATGTATTTGAAAAAATACTATGGAAAATTTTTTTTAAAAAAGAAAGTAGGAGTTTACCTGGCCTGCCTCTCTAGAGGAAGGGGAGGTCAGTGAGTAGTCATGGATCAGATTTGGCCCTGATACTTTTCTCTCTGGCCAGTAACATGATGTATGTTTTGCCTAACGCAGAGCAACACTGCTTTGCTCTGTCGCAATTAAAATCCCCCAGATAGTCAGAAGATACTCTTCCTTTGCCAAAAGTCCACATCAGTATGGACTAGATTCATCTTCCCAAACACATTCATCTCATTATTTGTCTAGATGTTTCCTCAATGTGACTTAGGGGAAAACAGTGCATTCTACTCTCCTGCGTTGTGTGTAATGAACCATTGCTTCCAAACCCTCTGATGTCCAGTGTATCCTTCCTGTCTGAATTCTTCTGCCAAAGTCAATTAACAAGCATATGTTTACTTTGTGATGAAACTATACTAAGTACTGGGGATACAAAGAAAGGCAAAAACAGTTCTCGTCTTCAGTGTTGGCATTCTAATAGAGAAATAAAATAACTAGGTACATACAAGATATAAATAGTAAATAGAAGGTAATCTCAGAGGGGAAGGCACTAACACTTGGTAGGGAAGGAGGAGGTTGTAGAAGAGAAGATTTAAAACTATCAAAGTGTTAATAGAGAATGAAAGGATTAGAATTATGAAAGCCTTGTTGAGATTACATAACAAAGAATGTTTGATTGATTAAATTTGGTCTTGGCTTTCCAATGATTTCCAAGGTAGCCCAATGATTCTTAATCTTTTTTCTCCTAGATCTGTTTTCAGGTCAGCTTTTTTTTTCCAGGTCAGTTATTTTTCCTATGATATGACTTAGTTATCTTCCACTTTTTCTGTGTTTTGACTCTTTCATTGTTCTTGTTGTCTCAGGGAGTCATTAATTTCTCTTTGGCCCATTCTAATTTTCAGGGAGCTTGTTGTTTGGGCAAGATTTTATACCTCTTGTGACTGAATGTTAATTCTCTTTCCAATTCTTTTTTGCATAGCTCTTTTTCTTTTCCATTTTTCCCCTTAGTGCTCTCATTTCGTTTATAAAAACATTTTACAACTTTTGCTTCATTCATCTCCTCCAGGAATTCTGTTTGTACCTAAACTGTTAATTTTCGAGACTTTCATCCTGCCATCTGGGGGAGGGGGTGGGGGGTAAGAGGTGAAAAAGTGGAACAAGAGGTTTGGCAATTGTTAATGCTGTAAAGTTACCCATGCATATAACCTGTAAATAAAAGGCTATTAAATAAAAAAAAAAAATAGAAAAGCCTGGGAAGACTTACATGAACTGATGCTGAATGAAGTGAACAGAACTAAGAGACCATTGTACACAGTACAGCAACACTGTGTGATAATCAACTATGATAAACTTAGCTCTTCTCAGCAATACAGTAATCCAAGACAATCACAATAGATTTAGAATGGAATATGCTAATCTGCTTCCAGAGAAAAAGCTATGGAGACTGAATAAAGATCAAAGCATACTAAAAAAAAAAAATTTTATTTTCGAGACTTTGCAGATGTTTTGGAGTCATTCTGTTTTTTCTATATTTGTATCTTGAGATTTTTAATGATGAGATTTTCTTTTTGTTTGCTCATACTTCTTGCCCACTTTCTGTTTTTGGACTTTGTGTTGGGAGGCAGTTTCTGAATACTTCTGGAGGAAAAATCTGGGCTAGTCCTTGTTGCTGCTATTTTGGAAATACAGAGTCTTGTGCATTCAACCCCTCCATGATGATAGCTCAGGTTTTTGACCAACAAGCTTTTAGACTTCTCAAAATAATCTCAGAGTAGGATATTATTGTCCCTTTGATTTGAAGTCTACAAGTTTCTGACCAGGGAACGATTCCTAGGCCCAGCTCTGTTGATGTACAATGACAGAACTATAGACTTCCCTTTGGTCTGAGATTAAATTCCCTTTGGTCTGCCTTTGTTAGTCCTCCACAGTCAATCAATTAATAAACATTTGGAAAGCATCTACTAAGTAGCAGGCAATGTGCTAAGTGCTAGAATTACAAAAAGGGGTAAAAGTAGCCTACAGTGGAATGGGGAGACTGTGTGTGTGTGTGTGTGTGTGTGCGCGTATGTGTGTGTGTGTGTGTGTGTGTGTGTGTGCGTATGTGTGTGTGTGTGTGTGTGTGTGTGTGTGTGTGTTGAGCTATATCAGACTAAATAGTATATAATTAATAGGGAAGGCACTAGAATTAAGAGGGCTTGGGGAAGGCTTCCTACAGAATAAAGGATTTTAGTTGGAACTTAAAGAAATCCAGGGAGCTTAGTAGTTGGAGGAAAGAGCATTCTAGACAATGAGACACAGCCAGAGAAAATGAATGGAACTGAGAGATGGAGTGTTTTTATTTCCAGAACAACCAGGAGATCAATGTCAAAGTGTAGGTATCGAGAGGAAAGTGTAAGAATGGAAAGGTAGGAGGGAGCTATGTTTTGAAGATCTTTGAATGCCAAGCAAACATTTTATATTTGATCCTGGAGACAACAGCCACTGGATTTTATTGATTGAATTTGAACTTTATGAAAATCACTTTAGTGTCTGAATGGAGAAATCATTGGAGTAGGAGTTTCCAATTGGATTAGAAGCTGGAACTGAGACTTCCTTCTACTCCTAGAGTTTAAGCCACACTTTTACTACTTCCTTCTGAACCTTTTCCTTGCTCAATACCAGGCTAGGGTATGTGATTGTTCCTGATCCCTAAGCACACTTTATTCTAGATCTGTAAACTGGGACTTGACAGTGGAAGATAAAATTTCAGTTGGTGGCAGCTAGGTGGCACAGTAGATAGAGCACAAGCCCTGAAGTCAGGAGGACTTGAGTTCAAATTTAACTTGACACTTAACACTTCCTAGCTGTGTGGCCCTAGGCAAGTCACTTAACCCCAATTGCCTCAGCAAAAAAAAAAAAAAAAACTTCCATTGGCACCTCTTCCCAAAGTCAGCACAAGGTCTTTGTGCCCAGATGTGGGTCTGATATCCCCTCTGATCCTGGGATATCATCTCCCTGAACTGAAATATTTGAGTCCATAGAGTCAAGCTTCTGGCCAGATCCTATTCCCAGTGTCCACAGATTTTTCTGTCTCCCTATGCTTACCTGGCTAGGAAAAAAGATCATTTTTCCCACCCTGGTTTTCCTAATCAGGATTCTATTTGGAACTGAGGGTGTGAGGAAGCTTGTACTTGCTGACATTTTGCCATCTTGAAGGGAAACTGTCTTGGCTCTGTCTTCCAAGATAAAGTTAGTTTAGATGGAAAGTGAAGAAGAAGAAGAGATGGCAAGGAAGAGAGGCAAGAAGAGCAAGGGCAGATCATGGATCCAGCATAATTATGGGTGATGATTTGGTCAAAAATGTGACCATTCTCTGGTGGAGGATGGGATAGAAGTGTAGGTCATATGATCTGAGGAAGTTGATGAACTAGGTGGTCAGAGAATTTAAAAAATATCAACATATATAGGAGGGTCCATAAAACAAAACTAACAGAGATTCAGTTTCCTCATTTGTAAAATGATGAATTTTTAGAATCAATAGCCTTCAAGTTCCTTACTTGAATAGGATGAATAAATAAAAAACTATTTCTCAAAGCACTTACTATGTGCCAAGCACTACTAAGTACTTGTCATACAAATAGAAAATTGAGACCTTTCCCTGCTCTCATGGAGTTCACATTCTGTCTTCAAATCCAAATAATTTCATATTATCTCACTTCTTTCTTCTGAATTCCCCTGATGCATACTGCCATCTCTGAAATAAAATGTTGAGGCAGTTGGTCAAATGTAATGGAAAAACTGAAGAAAGCTAGTGGTATACTCTCAGGGTCGAGAGTTGAGTGGTCTTACGTATCAGGAAGTAGTTGCCTGAGAGGCTTTTAACTTAGCCACATTGTTTAAAATTATTAGTTATTATTACAATTAATTATATATTAATTTTAATTATCTCGATAATAAATGTAGAAAAGGATTCCCACACACTATTATCCTAAAAAACCTATGACCTAAGTGTATTCTCCTTTACCTATTATTTCTTATATTAACTTCAACGTTCTTTTCTCAGGCCCCAGCACTTAGTTTTGTTGCCAGATGTCCTGTCTGCAGCCAAGAAGTTCAGTGCTTTGTCCCAAGTCGCAAAGCATGATGCGCAGTACTGAAACCAGAACTCAGCTTTTCTAATTTTCCAATAGAGTGCATTTCCTACTACCTTAGGGACAGTCAAATTGATTTTTAAAAGGTGAATAAATCATATATTTCTTATGGATGAGTGTGGCTAACAAAAACTCACTACAATAATTCCATTACGTTTTTAGCTTGCTGGCTAAATGGAAAGAAGCACAATAAGTCAATCAATAGATCCAATCGTTCATTCAGCAAATCTTGATTATACCAGTTATATACACAACACTGTCCTAGGTACTGAATGAGATACAAAGGATAGGCCATAGCCTCTCTCCTCTGGGAAGTAATCTAGCTGGTACACACATAGATACATATACACATATCCTGTATACTATTTTTTCCTTTCAGTTTCTTTTTGCAGCTCTTAAAGTTTCTCTCCAATAAAGACATATCTAGATTTTAGCTATATACATATACATACATGTATATATGCATATTATATATACAGAGAGAAAGAATCTTGAGATCTATGGTAATATTTTTAACTGGTTGGTGTTTTCTTTGTTTAAACATCTCACCAACTTTAGTTCCTACTTTTAAACTTTGAACCAGGACCAAACTGGGCTTTTGGATGTAGTAGAAAGCCTTTCATCAGGGTTGGTGAATTCCTGTGAGACATCCACTTCATAGAATCTTTAAGGTTCAGAGTATCAGATCTTCAGGACAGAGCCTGGAACCCTGGACATTTTGTTCTGGTCTAAGCACTGCTGGTTGCAATTCAGGACAGAGTCTGGAACCCTGGACATTTTGTTCTGGTCTGAGCACTACTGGTTGCCAATCTACCATGGTTTTCAAGATCCTTCTTGTGGAATCCTCTGGGGCTTTCTCTTTGGAATTGCCCTTGCTGTCTCTGGACACAGAGTTTCTCAGGCTACATCTCCAAAACTGTACCTGATCATCATGGGAGTTTACCAATTTATTCAACTGTACTAGAGCTAGTGCCTTTTCCTATTGTCTGTAGGCTGGTTTTTGTGCATTTCTAAGTCATTTACTATAGATGTCATTTACTATACATTCTCATTGAATTTTTTGATCATTGTGTGGTTTTGTATTAATTTCAGGTTTTTGCAGGAGTAGGTATGTATGAGCTGGACAGTTGGCCTTTAGGCAAATCCTTGAAGCCCAGAAAAGAACTACTACTAAAGTAGTACTTCATGAAGTAGTACTTCATGAAGTGAATCATGAAGATTTCATCCAAAAAAAAAAAAAAAAAAAAAAAAAGGCAGGGGAAATCTGCCAGGACCAAGAGATGGAAAGTATCCCTTAGCCACACATGCTCTCTACACATATGCCTCATATTACTTGTCTGCCTCAGTTTCTTCAACTGAAAAAAAGGGTAATAAAGACTACCCAGAGTTGTAGTGAAGATTAAATGAGATATATGCAAACTGTTTAACATAGTCCTTGGCACTTAACAGTACTAGGTAATTCTTCCCTTCCCCCACACCCACTTAAAAAATAATTGCACATGAAGTCAAGACTTATCTTCCTGAGTTCAAATCTATCGTCAGACACTTAATAGGCAAGTCACTTAACTTGAGTTGGCTTGAATTCTTATAAATTTAAGTCAGATATTGACTCTTTGTTAAATTTTCTGTTAAGTTTGGATTTGGTTGATAGAAAGTCCTGAAAATCTGCAACTTCATTGAATGTCTATTTTTTCTCATTCAAAATTACAAATAATTGTGCTGGATATGATATTTTTGGCAGAAGCCTAGTTCTTTTGATTGTTGGTAGATATGATTCCAGGATCCTGTAGTCTTTTATTGTAGCTACTGCTAAATCTTATACAATTCTAATTGTAGCTCCAGAATATCTGAATTGTTTTTTTTCTTGTTTCTTGCAAAATTTTCTCTTTGATCCAGAGTTTCAAAATTTAATAATAATATTCCTGTGTGTTTTCCACAAAGGATCTCTTTGAGGTGGTAATAGATGGATTTTTTCTATTTCTACTTTCTCCTCATGTTCTATCACTCCAGGACAATTTTCTTGGATTATTTCCTACACTGTTATGTTGATTCTCTTTTTGGTCACAACTTTTGGCAGTCCAATTATTCTTACATTTTATCTTCTTGATCTATTCTCCAGATCTGTAATTTTTCTTATAAGATGCTTCACATTCTGTTCTATTTTCTCATTCTTTATAATCTATTTTGTTATTTCTTGGTTTCTTGTGGTGTTCTCTTCTTTCCTAAAATATGATTGTTCTCTGGGAGCAGGTTTCCTGGGAAGGTTTCTGGAGGCAGTTTTAGTTTCAGTTCCAAGTAATAATCACCTCAAATTCAGCCAGGAGTTGAAATCCAGTCTTTTATTGTCTTTTCCAAAACAGCCCAGTTAGATTTCCTTGGTTACGAGAGCTCTTGTTGCTAGTCCTTTGCCTCTGCAACCTTCAGCCTCCAGCTTTCTCTGAATTCTGGCTCTCAATCTCTTCAACTGACTCCAGGAGCTCCTTATGTATGATCTCTTAAAGGTGTGAACCCAAAGGTTGACTTCTCCTCTGAGAGAGTGGGATTGTGGGTTTCTGATTTGTGAATCTCCAGAACTTGTAAACTAATGTGTGAGTTAATGTGTAAACTCTCTTAAAGGTATGAACTCTAACGTGTGATCTCTAATGTGTGAATTCTCCCAGAGGTGTAAATCTAAGCACACAAGCATTGTTTCTATCAATTCTAGTGACTTAACACTTTGTAAAGATTCTAACAGTCTCTCATAGCTTAACTGGCTTTCCCTTGTCCAATTCAAATTTTCAAAGAATTATTTTCATCTTTGAGACTCCTTTTCTAGTTGGTTAACTTTTTTTCCCCATAATCTTGTTTTTCTTGAAGTTTTTTTTTTTTTAAGTTTTTCCTCAATGTCTCTCATTTAATTTCTAAATTCTTTTTTTTTTTTTTTTAGTTCTATAAATTCTCTCTGGACAGGAAGCCATTTCACATTATTCTTTGGGGTAGAAGTTTTTTTGTTTTGTTTTTTTTAATTTCAGTATCTTCCTCTGAAGATTGATCCCTGACTTCCCTGTTCCTATAGTATGTTTGTTTCTATGGTTAGGTTCTATCTTCTTTGTTGGTTCTTTTTTTTTTTTTTTTTTTTAATAAGATGTATTAGTGTAAACACTTTTAATCTTGGAATGTAGGGATAGTGCCTCAAGCTTCCCTTTAGCTTTCCCCTCTGTTAGAAACCTCTTGACACTGAAAATCAGACTGTCTTAATATTTCTGTTCAGAAGCAGGCTCTGCTCCTCTTTGGAAGAGGGAGCTCAGAGCACAGAAGCCGGTGAAGCTTTATACTTATTAGTTTGGCATAATCCCTCCTTTCACAGACTGTATTGGTTCATTCTCTTCCAAATTACAATTTTTCTGATACTCCCACTGTATGTTACCCCCTCCCCCCTTATACACCCCATGTTCAAAAATGGTGGAAAACCGGCCTCCTCCTGGAGAGACTTACACAAACTGATGCTGAGTGAAATGAGCAGGACCAGGAGATCATTATATACTTCAACAACAATACTAGATGATCACCAGTTCTGATGGACCAGGCCATCCTCAGCAACGAGATCAACCAAATCATTTCCATTGGAGCAGTAATGAACTGAACCAGCTACGTCCAGAGAAAGAACTCTGGGAGATGACTAAAAACCATTACATTGAATTCCCAATCCCTATATTTATGCCCACCTGCATTTTTGATTTCCTTCACAAGCTAATTGTACAATATTTCAGAGTCTGATTCTTTTTGTACAGCAAAATAACGTTTTGGTCATGTATACTTATTGTGTATCTAATTTATATTTTAATATATTTAACATCTACTGGTCATCCTGCCATCTAGGGGAGGGGGTGGGGGGGGGGTAAGAGGTGAAAAATTGGAACAAGAGGTTTGGCAATTGTTAATGCTGTAAAGTTACCCATGCATATATCCTGTAAATAAAAGGCTATTAAAAAAAAAAAGAAAAAGAAAAAAAGAAAACCGGCCTCCTACAGGGTGTTGTTTAATATTCAATTAGTCCATTGAGCCCAACAGTGATTTGGTCAAGTCAGGTCAATGATCCCAACTAGTTTGGGCTGGATTTCCTATTATCTTAAGTTTGTCAGTTTTCAAAACCATGAGACCTTTTCTGATTGGCTGAATCCACCTGTGCCTTCCTAGCTCTCTAATTCCTTGTTTGCTCAAGGCTTCTGTTGATCCCTTAATTGTTTTGTGGAATCATAACCTTCCTTAACTTCTCACAGTCTGAAAACTTCTTGGTCAATGGTCCCCACTCTTCTACACTACCTTGAAGTTTGCAACATTCTGTGGAAACCCAACTTTTACTATTTCTCTCACCTCTGCTCAGGAACCCCTGACTCTACCTTCCTGCAAGTGCCCACAGCCAGCCCCATTGCTTCTGCATTCACTGGATGCTGATTTCTTCCCGCCCAGGGCGCTATCTTAGCAGCACAGCTGGCCCTGGTGTTCCCAATCAACTGAAGTTCACTCTGTCTCAAATCCTGACTCCACACATAGTCCAAGAGATGAAAGTGTCTGTGGTTCCTGCTGAGGCTCTCTAGACACCCAGCTAGCCTGAGGGGTCCCCAGAGCTAGCCCTGAGGTATTTGTCCTTCTGACAGGTTAATCCCCAACCTGGGGTCTATCTTTAGATCTTGTTGGGTTGTATCTGGAAGACCCCTGTTCTGCCCCAAATCTTGATTTTTTCACCAATCTATGTTCATCTTGAGGTGCAAATTTGTCCTATTTGTGGGGAAAATCTGGAGAGCTTGAATTTACCAACCTACTCCATCTTCCCAGAATCCTCCAAAGGAGACATGACCCTAAATCGATGGAGAGAATTCTGAGCTGAACAAAAATGATAGTGATACATGAGAATGAAAAATGGTTTTAGAAAGAAATTTATTAGGTCATTTGGTAGAGGAGAGTGAACTGGAAAGGAGGTATAGCTCCCTCTCTCCCAGGTTCTGGAAGGTTTTTGACCCCTTATAGGTATCACATGTTCACAGGCAAGCAAACTCTCCAAAATGTCAACTTGTAAACCAGGTCAATTGAGACAGATATCCTAAAATATTACTGTGGTCAGAAGAACATTCTGAGTTCAAACAATTTCTAGTTACATAGTTTGATTTAAACAGTATAATAAGTTTTCTGAACAATAAAACATTTTCCACAATGTAATACAGAGTTGCTGTGTAAAGGTCCCTAATTTCCTGGACGAGAGATAGGCATAGTTCCAAATGTTCTTTGTGAAAAGAAAGCCAAAATCCCCAGGCCCAGATCTCCAAATGAATGAAAATCACTTTGAAGGCTTCCTGAATGAGGATGCAACTCCCCAAAAGATCAATGGGAGTTGATTGCCCTTGAATGATACTGCTTATGTCAATCTGGGAGGATGTGTGCTTTCTTTCTAGACTCTCTGGTGTCTCTGGGAGACCCTGATCTCTTTTCTTTTACAGATCAAAAGGGACATAGTTTTGTTTTTTTTTTTTTTTAAACAGAGTTTACCTGCATCAGTGTCACGGGTCAGGAAAGGATGAATCTTGATAATTCAATATGGGATGAGTTGGAGAGATATGTAGTGTTTTTCAAATTTAATTTCACAGGCATGAGAATCCTGGTGTTTTTGAATCATCACACTCATGCACAAAATCATTGGGTATATTGCTTTGACAAAATTGAAATTGAAAATTATCCATTAGCTAGAGTAATTTAATATCACATGCGTGTGCTATTAATTGGCCATAATTATAATCTGTTAAGGGACAGGTCAATTCTCCAAGAGCCTCCACAGCTGTGGATCATAGCATTTGAAGGAATTTCAGGGCAGTTTTTGCTGACACAGGTATTGTGGACTGAGACTGAGATAAATTGGAGGCAGAGGGAAGAGGAAAGAGGTCATACAATGCAAGGGCCTCTCAGAGAGGTCAGAGAACAGCAACTGCCTCTCAATCTCCTTATATGATCCTCTCACAAGAGGAGATCCATTCTGGTTTGGATATACAGCAGCCACTGTCAGGTGGCTCCGGAGTATTCATTCCAACAGTTCTCCCGTGTATTCCAACAACAATCCTAGACATTTTAGTTATTTTATGGTGGTTTTTTCCCATATATTAATGTGTTTTAAGTTCTTGGCCATATAGTTTAAAACAGTATTAAAAAGCTGTGTGTTTAAAAAAAAAATAAAAAAATCCTAGCCATGGACAAATGATAATGGCAGGTCTCAAAGACATAAATCCAGCCTGATAACCTCCTGGAGGTAAGTGCAGCTCTGGCCCTTCTCCTGTTCCCCTCAAGGTGGAATCACATTCCCTCTTGGAGAGAGATGGATCAGATTTCAGAATTCTCTCTCATTCCTGTGTGAACTACATAATTTTACATTTACACCATGCATGTTGTCTATATGTTTCAAACACTCATGGAGACATACATTATCTCATACCAACACATATATCTTAAATGTCTAAAAGTTAATACATTAGTTCCAAAGCTGTGTTTTCCTCTGAACTTTATTCTGTTCAGTGCCCTTTATAACATATTTTATTAGTCTGATTCTTTTTGTACAGCAAAATAACTATTAGGACATGTATATTTATATTATATTTAATTTATACTTTAACATATTTAACATGTATTGGTCAACCTGCCATCTGGGAGAGGGGATGGGTGGAAGGAAGGGAAAAATTGGAACAAAAGGTTTGGCAATTGTCAATGCTGTAAAATTACCCATCCATAGAACTTGTAAATAAAAAGCTATTTAAAAAATAAAATAACATATTTTATTAATGTTCTTAACATTCTTTTAAACTATTATCCCCCTCTACCCCAAAAAGTCAAAATCATCACAAAAATCATCAGTCAACACAGTTAATGAAATCAATCCATGTTGGCCATGTTAAAAAATATAGTAGATTAAACATTAATAATTATAGATGGGGGACTAGAAGAGTGGACTCTCTTCTTCTGAAGGGCCTGTCTGAAAGACATGAGGCTATTCATGAATTACTTATGGTGAATTATGGCACCAAATTTCCTGTAGGGTTTGACAGGCTTTAAGGTTAGGATGTGATGTTGAGGAAAGAACTACAGTGGGATAGTTCTCAGAGGATTCCTTCTTTTTTCTGTTTTAGTTTCCTTATAGATCCTTGTTCTAACTACCTAACTAGGCCATTGTGACAATCTGATGAGATAATGTAAGATAATTTAATTATCAACTATTAAGATGATCTTATTTAAATCCACTTTGTAAGGCTTATACCAAGTATACCATTGTGTATCTTTGTAAGGGATACACCAGATGCACCAAAAATGTAAGTTATTATTTATAGGGTAAAGACCATTGGGCCTAGAGTCAAAAGACCAAGGTTCCTTTGCCATTTAATAGCAAAAGTCAAGTCACTTAATAATTAGTTCAAGGTCCTTTATCTGTAAAATGAATCATTAATATTGGTACTACTTAGTATCTAAACTTGTTTGTAATCCTATCCCTTTTTATAAATGTGAATAGTTGTTTCAGTTCAACAAATGGTGGTACATGTACACACCACAATTATCATTGTACTGTAAGAAATGATGAGTATGATGATTGCAGAGAATTATGGGAAAATCTACATGACCTCATAAAGGGCAAAGTAAACATAGCCACGAAAACAACACCCACGATAACTACAACAATGTAAATGGAAAGAATGACCACAATCAAAAATGATAGTTTCAAAATGACAAAGAACAAGTTGAAAAGATGAGAAATCAACTTCTTTGCAGAGATAGGGAGGAATATGAGTGTGGCACGTGTATATGTTTCACTCTTTTTTTTTTCCTTTAAAAAATATTATGTTATATGGGATGATTCTATATGAGAGATAAAGGGAAAGGATATAGCTAGATGGTTCAGACCTTAATTCAAATATGGCCTCACGGATTTACTAGTTGTGTGATCCTGGGTAAGTCATTTAACCCTGTTTGCTTCAGTTTCCTCATCTGTAAAATGAGCTGGAGAAGGAAATGGAAAACCACTCAGTATCTTTGTCAAGAAAACCCCCAATAGAAGTCACAGAGTTCAAAAAGCCTGAAAAATGATTGAATAACAAATAACAAAAGAAAAGAGGTCTGTGCTTAGGACACATGTCCACTTCAGGTAAGGTCCATCCAGGGCTTTACAGTATATTTCTCTCAGTCTAAAATTAGCTATTCAGGAAAGACAAGAAACAAAAGACTTGTGTCATTTGTTAGGGCCTTCTGAATGTCCTGGCTGGTGATAAGTACAGAATGTTTGACCATACACCAAATTGAGGACTGAGGAGAGTCCTTCCATTCATGTCCTCCTGTCTTTGTAGAAGTAGGTTCTCCAGATCTGCACATGATCTTTGGGCATGAAGCAGCTAGACCACTGCTAATAACTGTTAATACATGATAAAACCTAAATGCCTTAGAAAGATAGCTAACTTGTTTTGTCCAATCAGATTCAGGAGAGAAAATTAGGAAGGCTCCAGGGAGAGACAGCATTTGAGAGGGACTTTGGGGGAAATCCTTCAAGATCTTTTGAATTATTCTGTTGTGTCTAGTAGAGAAGAATAAAATACAGCAGGAAGGTCTCAATTGATACTACCCTAGATTTCTGTGTCCTGGAAGGTTTCTTTATCAAGAAGTGATTTTTTTCCAAAATTCGTATTTTCCCCTTCTTGCTCCAGAACAGAATATGCTAGGTAATGGATGGACATTTGTTTTCCACAGTTATGAAAATTAAATTGGAGAAATGAAATGTAAGTTAGAAAACTGAAACCTACAAGGACATCAAGAAATAATCAATATTGGAGTTTATCTTCTCCAAAAAGAATGTAAGCTCCTTGTGGGCAAGGACTGACTTTTGTAATGAAGGGTGGTGACCTATCATTTGAAAAGTATCTTTTGATCATTTCTAATGGAGCAGTAATGAACTGAACTAGCTATGCCCAGAAAAAGAACTCTGGGAGATGACTAAAAACCATTACATTGAATTCCCAATCCCTATATTTATGCACACCTGCATTTTTGATTTCCTTCACAAGCTAATTGTACAATATTTCAGAGTCTGATTCTTTTTGTACAGCAAAATAACGTTTTGGTCATGTATACTTATTGTGTATCTAATTTATATTTTAATATATTTAACATCTACTGGTCATCCTGCCATCTAGGGGAGGGGGTGGGGGGGTAAGAGGTGAAAAATTGGAACAAGAGGTTTGGCAGTTGTTAATGCTGTAAAGTTACCCATGTATATATCCTGTAAATAAAAGGCTATTAAAAAAATAATAAATAAAGTTACCAATGACAAAAAAAAAAAAAAAAAGAAAAGTATCTTTTGTTCTCTGCCCTTAGCCCTCCTGTTACCCTTCTCCCTTCTAGACTGGAAGCTCCTTTGGGAGCAGGGACTAGCTATGTGACAAAGGGTGGAGATTCATGATGTTTAATTTCTGTAACATTCAATTAATGGGGAATGAGGGGAGACTTGTGCTTCATGATAGGAAATAAAATGCTGCCTTTGGAGTCCAAGAGTTGTATATTTTATGTATATGGAATCAATGTATCTTGTTTAAAGTTCGTTACTAATGTGGGAATAATATTTGTTTAGTGTTATCTTTTGAATAATTTATATTGAAAAGTTGCTGGTCGCAAAATAACGGTTTGGTCATGTATACTTATTGTGTATCCAATTTATATTTTAATATATTTAACATTACTGGTCATTCTGCCATCTTGGGGAGGGGGTGGGGGGTAGGAGGTGAAAAATTGGAACAAGAGGTTTGGCAATTGTTAATGCTGTAAAGTTACCCATACATATAACCTGTAAATAAAAGACTATTAAATTAAAAAAAAAAAAAAAAAGTTCCTGGTCAATCTATATTGGCCTTTCCCAGTCCATCGTTCAACAGGCAAAAGAGGGGAAATATCTTTTAAAAAAAATACTGGCAGAAGGTTTACACATGCCTCAAACAGAAGTCTTGATTAATCTCTATCACTATCCTGCTTTTGATAGGTAAATAAGACCTAATGATGGATTTTGTGAATATCTCTGTTATTCTGATGGGATTCCCCCTTTCTGAAAAAAAGTCACCTAGGCACCCATTTTTGCAAGAATGTAGAATAAATCTTTCCTGCACTCACTCATCAGTGAATCAGTGGAGTTCTTGGCAAGATATTTCATTAATTTCATGCAAATGGAGTTGGTCCAGGATCCAGATAGTATGAATTTACGATGACCCTGTTGAAGCATGAGGAAACTTGGCCTGATAATTTCAATGGTTTCTGATTGGGATTTTTAGTAGTTAATCTGAAATTTAGGATTGAAAACTGATATTAGTTATTTGCATAACCTGTTGGCTTGGGAAGGTGGTCTTAACCCACCCTTCCTTCATTGGGTATAGCTGCTCCTTAAGAAGTGAGAAAACAAACCCACTCACTGGAGCTCACCACCTTCCCCAAATTTAATTGCTTCTATTTAAAAGAATAGCTTAATTTTACATGGTGTTAATAACTGAATATTTGTTTTTGTTTTTTCAAGTCTGTAATTGTTTTAAGGAAAAGTGACTTGTGATGCTATGCCAAAAGTTCTACAGTTTAGCAATGCAAGGAACTTTTAAGAGAAGTTTATTCGATTTCTGATTAACTGCAAATTTTCAAAATCCATTCAGCAAATTATTTATTAAATGCATCATGGTCCCATTGTTTAATGAATGTGATAGCAAATGTGCTTTCTTTTAGTATCCAGAGCAGGATTCAACCTGACAGTCCTGCATATCTAGCTTTGGCTGTGCTCTATAGGTGACAGTTAAGTTTAGAGTCTAAAACCTGATTAGTGAAACTTATTATTGAGATGAAATCTCTTGGGATTATAATTGTAGTTTGAGTCTTGAATTTGGGAATGATTATCTGATAAATTATTGTTATTAATCCACTATTTGAGAGTTGAGGTGGGATTATTTTTACATGACTGTCAGCTGTGACTTATGTGCCCTCTGGCTGAGGCCCTGAAGGATCAGTTTTGAGGGTGTGGAGGTTGGGAAAGGACCCCAAAAGGTTGGTGCCACAGACCAGTGTCATGTTAAGTGTCAGTGTCATCCCTAAAAATCTAAGGGAAGAAATATTATTATACTCCTAGGCCAAAAGACTTACAATCATCAACAGACAGATTCCCAGAACAATGGCACTCCAAGGTTGGGGGGAGGGGGAGACTTTGGGATCACAGATTCCAAAACCAGAAGATTTTAGAATCATTGACAGATTGTTAAAACAAAAATATCCCAAGGTCAGGGGAGCTCCCTACTACTGTCTCTCCTAGAGATAGTATTCCATAATTTCCCCTCTCAAGCAGTCTGAACCCCCAAATTCATTTGGAACAAAGGGATGGAGAGCTCCTCTTCTGGAACTGCTTCATGTTGATGACGGGTATAGAGCTGTGCCTGACTAGTGGGGTCCAGACTGAGGAGGGGAGGCATGCAATTTGAAGACAGCAGGAACAACATTAGGGGATATCAGAATCAGTTGGTCCATGGTATTAGGTTGAACAAGCACTTGGAGGTACTGGAGGTACATAGTCTGGAGTCTGGAGGAAACAAATCTACCAATAGGAATGTTAGTTCTCAGGAGGTTATGAAGAAGCTTCCAGGAAGGTGGTGTAGAAGCAGAGTTTGCCAGAATCATTTTGGAATGGATATGCCACAATTATTTCTAGAGATGGCCCATAGTCATAGGTACAGTGAGCCCTTGACCCATCTATGCAGCTAGTACAGGTTGCGAAGGTGAAATTGCAACAGGTATGAGAGGGGTTGCACTCACTTGCTGGCCATTATGGATCACAGTAACAGTTTCTGTACCTGTGAGATAAGTGTGGAGATATGTGGTTAAGAGATCCTTTCCAGCAAGAAAACAGGGGATAGTCAGGTCCTCTACGGGTTCACAGGAATATTCAGGAATATCTGAGGGGAAAATTACAGGAGTAATTTTTAATTCTAGAAACATGAGTTCAATTGGGGAAACCTTTGTTCGACTGAAGTTGGAGTAGTGTGGTTGACCTTAGTCCCTTTCTACTTTATACTCAGGGGGGTCAGCACCTTGAGCCTTCCAAGATTTTAAGTACACCATGTCCCCTGGATTTATAGGGGTGACAGTCTGAGTAACAGCCCTTTTAGAATTTACATAGGCACAAACTGGGCAGGCCTGACAGAAGTAACTGATACTCCTAGATTGTGAACACTGAAAATAGGTTTCACAAGGGATTGGAGAGCATTTTTTCCCCAGTGAGTAGCTTGGTTTAGGCCAAAGAGAAGTTTCCACTGGCTGGCCTCTGGGATTAGAAATTGGTCTGAAGATGTTTCAAAGCACCCAGAAGGAAAAAGGGTGTATCCCTTTCTTTAGCAAGGGCTTGTTCCTCAGATCTATGAAAGAGTGTAGGAATTGGGGATCTGGGGAATTCAAGGTGCCATAGTCAAGGGCAAACAGGGATCAGCACAGGCAGCTTAATCTGCAAGCCTGTTTTTCTTGGTGTGAAGTGAATCCTCCTTCTGGTGATCTTTACAAAACATAATAGAAACCTCTCTAGGTCCATGGACAGTTTGTAATAATTGCAGAATTTCTCCTGCATATTTAATGGAGGAATTATTTATTTTTGCTATCAAAATCTCCTTTCTTTTCATATAGCCTCATGAGCACATAAAACATGAAAGAAATATTTGGAGTCACTATAAATGTTCATTCTCATTCCTTTCCCCAATTCTAAAACTCTGTGAGGGCAAAAATGCTCTGAACCCAGTGGGGGGTTAGAACCTCCAATGGTTGACCTAGGGTGAGCTTAAAGGCTTCCTCAATTAGAAGGGCTATAGCAACTAGCTCTAAGGCATCCCAAAGACACCAAGTTTCTTTGAGAAATAAGCAAGGAGTCTGGGATAGGGTTCCAGGGACTGAGTGGAGACCCCCAGGACTTAGCCCTGCTTTCCATCAATGTATAGGGTAAAGGGCTTTAGGTAGGGCTAAGGACAGAGCAAAAGATTAGTTTAACTTTCAGGGTCATAAAATCCTTGGCCTGACAGGGCTCCCATTAGGGGGATTTATGTCAGAGTCTGGTATAGAATCATAGAGGGATTTGGCAATAACTAAAGTTAGGTCTAAAGAAGACTTTTAAAAGCATTGACAAATTGTCAGAACAATAGTACTTCAAGATTGGGGGAGGGACCTCAGTTTCACAGATTCCAAAACCAGAAGACTTTAGAATTGCTGACAGATTGTTAGAACAGAAGCACCCCAAGGTAAGAAAGACCTACCTATTGCTGTCTCTCCTAGGAGCTATATTCCACCAATGCTATTATAATCATGTCCCTGCTTTTTCCTCTTACAGCAAATTTCTATTATCAGAGTAAGTGGTCAATAGAGACCTTAAGAACAGTTCAAGTCTGTAATATCTTGCTGTTTTCAATCTGAACAGATGTAGTATATTTTATGTATATGGAGTCAATGTATCTTATAAATTTTCTTGATATAACATTTTGTTACATTAATGGGAAAGTCACTTTTATTTAAGTTTGTTACTAATGTGGGAATAACATTGTTTAGTGTCATATAGTATTTCCTTTTGAATAATTTATATTGAAAAGTTGCTGGCCAATCTATATTGGCCTTTCCCAGTCCATCCTACAACAGGCAAAAAAGGGGGAATATCTTTAAAAAAAAAAAAAATACTAGCAGAGGGCTTACACCTGCTTCAGATAGAAGTCTTGATTAATCTCGATCACTATCCTGCTTTTGATAGGTAAATGAGACTTGTTAGTGAAGGATTTTGTGAATAACTGTTATTCTGATGGGATTCTCCCTTTCTGAAAATTGTTTTTGGTATAATGTAGTCTCTAAAAGGAGAGTTGATGCTTAGCTATTTCCAGAACCTTCAGGGAAAGTATCAACACACCTCCCAAGAATGCTAGTTCTGCTCTTTGTACTTGTTCTTTCTCTAATTCTCTTAGGTTTGTTTTCCTCTAGGCTTTGAGAAATTCACCTTCAAATGACCAGCACTAAGCAGCTATATTGACCAGCTTTGGGGGTGTGACTCAACCTACTGGATCTTCAGCCAACTCAAGCCCCTTCAAATGGGACCCTGTAGGATGACTTAGTGCAATGCCTATTCTCAGCAGAAAGTAGTTTTAGAAGATGAGATTATTGCCTCATACCCTAAAAAATTTTGGAAACTGGAACTGGTTGGTGAAACTACCCAATGTTTCAATGGTTTCCCTGTAAGGAGTTCATCAATTCTGTGAAGGAAGGAGCTTATGTGGGATTAATGTTATTCCCATGCTGCAATAGTATTGGGGGCTAAGGATGGGAACAGCAGATTAAGATTTGGGTTAATATTACTGGGAAAGATATCACACAAACAATTCAGTTTGATGCTTGTTAAATTGTAGAATTTTAGAAGCTTGACTAACTGTAGATAAGTAAGTACGGTGTTTGTGTCCTGATAGAGAAAAAGAGGATTTATGGAACTGACTGTCCAATTTGGAATAATGTTTGTTTTGCTACAAGGGCTGGACTTTTAGACAATGCAGATCAGAGAGTTATTTGGTAATATGTATAGATCTCAGGAAGATTTGGAATCCAGGACTCAAGGCAAGTGATAGACACCAATGCTTGAATAGAATTGGTAAGTACTCTGTAAATTCTGAACAAAAAGAAATTTCTGTATTTGTGCTATAGTTTGCCCCATGCTTACATAGTACTGATATGGTACAGCTTCTAGAGAAACATAGCAGTGGTTTTGGGGTCCCGTGACCTTGGGGGCTTCTGTTCTGGCAATCTATCTGATTTGAAAGTCCTCTAGCTTTGCTCTGCCCTTCTCCACCTAACCTAGGAATACTATTGTTCTGACAATCTGCCTGAGTCCAGAGATCACTCCTCAATTCATTGCTGACGGGGTTCTCGTCAGCAAGAACCAAATTCCAGATACAGCTCCTTCCTATGAGCCACAGAATTATCATATCTATGACAAAAGCTGGATAAATGTATCTCCTTGCTTCTGTCTTGGGCTGAATTCTCTTAGAATTACAGCCAGATTTGTAGGCCTTACTATTACAATAGCTCCTGGCTAAGGAGATAGGTTCAAGGCTGCAGATTCTTCTGAGACATCATGCAACAGCAATCTATGACCCCAAACCTCTGGGGTCTGCTTTTCCAAGCTCAACAATTCAATGAAGAAAATAAGACTGAAACAGGAAGAATTAAGCCAAGGACCTTGTAACTGATAATTTCAAGGTTAGAAATCTAGCTCTGGATTTGGGTCATTTCTACTCTAGTGAGTAAATATTATTGGATAAGTTACACTGAAGAGGCAGTGAAGGGAATAACAGCATAGTTAAGATGCCATTAACAGAACTGCATGGGAAAAAAGAATTACTAGAAAGATTATTGGCAGGAAGAGAAGGAACATGTGTTACAATTGGAAGTAATTTCACTCCTAGTACATCCCTATCAGAAGAATTAGCAGAGAATTCAGGGATTAATTATCCATCTTGTGTAAGGAGATCTGTGCAGGGAGTTAAAAGACTTTTATTATGAAGCGGGATGTAAAAATTAGCCAAATCTGAGGGGTTTGGAAAGGATGTGGAAACCAAATTTTAAAAAGGAAAAAAAAAAAAATAGGTGGAAATTGCCAAGAAACGGACATTTGTTTTCCAATTATGAAAATTAAATCGAAGAAATGAAACTTAAATGAGAAAACTGAAACCTATAAGGAATAATCAAGATTGGAATTTATCTTCCCCAAAAAAACTTCCCTCTTTGGAGTCAGGAACTGACTTCTGTAATGAAGGACGATGGCCTGAGATTTAAAAAGTATTTTTTGTTCTCTGCTTTGAGCCCTCCTGTTACCCTTCTTCATTTTAAAATGGAAGCTCCTTTGGGGGCAGGATCTATGTAAAAAGAGGTGGACATTTATGATGTTTAACTTCTGTAACATTCAATTAATGGGGAATCTGCGACGGGGGGAGTGACTAGAAATAAAATGCTGCCTTTGGAGTCCCCAAAGCGTTTCTCCTCCCCCAGGCACCCATTCCTGCAAGAATGTGGAATAAATCTTTCCCGCATTCGTGAATAACTCTATGGCGTTCTTGATAAGATACTTTGTTTCTTACACCACAGGATCTATGGGGCAGCCCACCCGCGGAGTGCGGTTCAAATCTAGCCCTCGGAAATTAACTAGCTGTGCGACCTGAGGCAAGACCCTCTGTCTCCGCCTGGTTTCCCCAACCCTAAAATAGGGATCAAAACGTTTGTAAAGTACTTGGCACATATTAAGCGCTTTAATAAATCTTACTCCTTCCTCTTCCCCCTCCTCCCTTTTCCTACTGGAAGATTCCCTTCCTCTGCATCCCTAATTGGGCATACAGTAGGCGCTTAATAAATGCTAGCTGGCTGACTGAGCATCGCCGGGAATGTCTTTCCCTTTCCTTATTACTATGGTAACTATTATCTCACTCGTAGTCAGGAACCTGAGGGGCCCAACCTGCCCACGTGCACAGCAACCCCGAAAGGAGGAGGGCCGGGACGACCAAGTCTCGCGCGATCTCAGGGGATCTAGTCCCGCCCCTCGCCTCTCTCGCTGCACTTGGAGGCTTCGGCGGAGGAGACGCTCCCTAGGCCCTGATAAGCCACACCTTAAGTGCTCGTCTCGGGAGCCTCATTTTGAGGGAGGACGGCCCACTCCGTTCTGAAGAGCGTCTCAGAGGCCCGGTGGGGAGGAGCCTGGGGACAAGGAAAACCCAGGTTTCCTGGCGGAAAATCCTATTTCGATCGACGTCAGAGGGTCACATGACAGCCCGTCGTCCAATCGATGCACAGCTGAGGCTCCTCGTGGGGGCAAGGGCGCAGGCTCAGTTGAGGAAGCCGGCTCTTTAACTTCTAAGCCTTCCGGGTGGGCGTGGCGCCGCGCTCACGTAACTTTGTTGCGCACGCGCAATGGGTGGGCGCTGCCTCTCATAGGTTCTTAGATCCCCAGTTGGAAAGGAACTTAGAGGTCTTGGCCGGTTCGAGTTCCCCATTTCACAGAGCAAGAAACGGAAGCCCCGGAGGCGGGGACATGGCCCAATCAGAGCCACAAAGCTCAGAGATGCTTGAGGCGAGATTCGAATTCAGGCCTTCCGGTTGGACCTCCGACCTCTCCCTGGGACCCCCTCCCCACGCTAGTCTCAGATTTTTCCCCTCCCGAGCGGAGAATCTGTGGCCAGAGCGAAAGAGCAATGAGAGCGGGGTATATTCTTGACCTTTGTCCTTCCATGCATTTTATTGTCGATTTTACGAGTTATAAAGTAAAGTTTTATGAGTTATAAAGATTATTAGGCAGTGCCCCGAATAAGTAAATGAAAAATAAGTAATTCCTTAGCCGGGGATCGTCGGTCTGATCTTGTTTTGCCGACTCCAATCACCTTTTCTTAGTCCTCATCTCTCGTCCCCTCCTATCCTAAAGTCACCCTCTTCTCTGTTTTCAAGGCTCGCTTCCTGGTTCTCTTGACCACAAATAAAGATTGTTTCTTATTTATCCCAAATGTATCTTCTTTTTACATAATTGTTTACATGTTTTCTCCTGTGTTAGAAGGTCAGTTCCTTGAGATCAGGACTTTTTCCTTCCTGTTCCCAGCACTTACCACAGTGCTTGGCACATAGTAGGTGATTCATGGATACTTGTTAAAACTAATTGATTAAAATAGAAGAAAGGGTGTCTTGTGGGATGACTGCTGATGCAATACTTGAAAGTTGTCAGAGTCATTAATATATATGTAAAATAATCCCTTCTGAGTTTCATAACAAACCTGTGAAGCAGGTTCCTCAGGCATTATTATCCCCAGTTTATGCAAGAGGATACTGAAGGTCTAGAAAACTTAAATAACTTGCCTAGGGTCACACAGCTAAATATGTCAGGGACAGGATTTAGGCTCAGGTTTTCTGGAATCCACATATGCCACTTTCTCCACTAAGACTTGCTCTGCTTGTTTACTGGGCCAGCACCAGAAACAGTGGCTGATTTGGTTCCATAAGACAGGCTCCATATGAAGAAAAGCTTCCTGAACAATTAGAGCCATATGGCAGAGTAAGAGGCTTTTCCTGAAGGTCAGAGGCTTCCTCTTACTAGAAGTTATGGGTAAAAACAGGTTTACCCGTTGTTGGGGCTGTTATCAAAGGACTCTTCTGTGCATATCAAATGCATGAGGGTCACCGGTATCCCTCCATTCAGATATGAGCGTCTCCCCAGAGATAGTTACATGAAACAACATCTTTATTAAAATCTCAGTAGCAGTGGAAATTTGTAAATATATGACTCATTTACAAATAGCAGGTTAAGACTTCACATGTAAGGATTATGTAAGGTTTTGTTTTTTCCCTTGTAGCAGGTTTAAGGTGTGGGTGCCTCAATTGTAGCCCAGTCTCCCCTTTATGAAATTAGTCCTGCCTTGGTATTTTCTCAAGGGCTTGTCTCAGATTTTAGGAGTATGTTTTATGAATGTATGCTTTATGATAATACTTTATAAGTATCTTATTTTATCCTTATTTAGCCAGATGCTGTTATGATCCCCATTTAACAGAAAGGAAAACTAAGGCAGCCTGAGGTAAAGTGCTTGACCAAGGTCACACATCGAGTGTTTTGAGACAAGATTTGTAACAAATCTGAGTGCACTGTGCTATCTAAATGTCTCTACAAACATTCAGTTCTATACATCTGTATAGAAATATGCACATATACATTCAGGGTATTCAGATGTCTTTCATTCAGATTTAAGCTATTAAAATTTATATTTTAATATATAGTCTATATAGTAATATATATAGACTATATATTAAAACTGCATTAACATGGATCAGCTAAGGGGACACCATAGTTCATTGAGCACTGGACTGCAAGTCAGAAAGACTCTGATATCTCCTTGAATTCAAATCTTCTTAGCTGTGTGACTCTGGGCAAGCCATTTTACCCTGTTTGTCTAGTCTCTCTGCCAAGAAAACCCCAAATGGGATCATGACTGACCAGTAACAAAGGTGTTCAGGACACTGTATGTTTGTGCACACCCTTATTCATTGCATGGGTGTGTATCCTCAGTCAAACTGAGACCTATTAAAGACCTTAGCTTTAAAAGGCCAAGGTCTCCCTCTGTATCCAGGACCATCTCACTCATCCTATCTATATCTGGCCACTGAACCAAAATGGCTCTGGAGGAGAAAGTGAGCACAGCTCTCCTTCACTTTATTCCAATTCATTTGCATGTCATGCCATCACCTCCCCCATATCGTGGTTCTCTTTGAGATGAAGAACAAACACCACCAACAACATATGTATTTGTATGTATATACATACACACACACACACACACACACAAATTCTGCTTATTAACTCTCTTGTTTATCAAAGCTTGTGCCTAGGGAAATGATATTAGTATCCCTCTCTTGCTTTGGAGCCTGCCGTCACTCTTCTATCTAGGGATCAAAACCTCTACCTATTGCCATCATTAATTACACTAGAGAAGAGTTTGATGGATGCTTGCCTGTTATTTTTTTCTTTTTCATCAGGCGGTGAAAGGAGGGACACACACACACACATAATTATAATAATAATAATAAAATAATGATAGTAAGCAATTGAGGAACAAATAATTTTTTTAAGGAACTAGCTAGTGAATGAGGAAGAGAATTTACTTTTCTCCCCAAGGCATTGCTTCTTCCTAAGGTTCGGAGGAATGAGCAAGAACTCATCTACCAGATTAAAGGAAACAGGCAGAGATTGGGCCTCATCAGTTTTATGGGGAAAGAGACAACCCTTGCTTCTGGTTCCCATTTTCTACCACAGGGTTATGAAGGAAGTGAGGAGGGTGCTGCTCCACTCTACTGAATATACTCCCTCTGAATGGGAGGGGGGGGGCCCAGCAAAATGGATGATCTTCCTCCTCTTTTCAGCTCCTCTATTTCAAAAACAATTCCAAAAAGCTAATTTCAAAGATGCCACTAAACTGGGATAGCATCTGCTTATCTCCCATCTCCCTAGCAGCAATCTAGATGCTGCATTATAGTCCAGAACCTTTCTTAGATTTACTTGTGTTGTAATATAAAAAGCACCGAATTTGGAATCAGAATAGTGGACTCAGATCCCAGATCTGCCCTATGGCAGGTAGGCCCTTAGCATCAAGCAGAGGCCTTGTACAAAGTGATTCTGGACACATACATCACTTTACCTTGCTGGAACCTGCTTCAGCATTTTCAAAACAAAAATAATCATCCCTCCCCTGCTTATTTCTCAGAGTAGTTGTGAGGCTCAAATGCAATAACTTGAAAAAAAAATGCTTTGTGGACTAGAAAACAAATGTCTGTAAAGCAAGTGTCAGTTATTATTTAATAACTCCATCCAAGCTTAAGCATAATGACTCCTCTTTTGTATTGTATTTGCTATCCAACTCTCCTCAAGACACTGGGGAATTTAGAATATCAGACCCATTCTTACGTGGAGAAGTTGTACTGGCCACATTTTTGATGCTAGCAGAGTTAGGTTCAGGGAGGTTTAACTTTTGGTTGCATTTTCTGTGTTTCAGAAATTTTCCATTTTCTTTTTGTCTTGGAAAAGAGAAGTTTAAAGGTGTTGGGTTTTTCTTCTTTAAAATAATAAGATGATTCTCTCTGGGTCAGCAGGTTTCTTGGGGAGGTTTTCTGGAGGCAGCCTTAGTTTCAGTTAAAAGTAGTAATCACCCAAAATGCAGCCAGCTGATAAAATGCAAACGTTTATTTTCTCCTTCCAAGTCTTGTCTCTTTTCTTGGGCCCTGTTAGCTCAGAGGCCTATCTCTTTTGCTTGGTTCTAAGAGCTTCCTCCGAATGTCTCCAAATCCAAAGGTTTGTCCTTCAGACTCCAGCCAGCACCAAGGTGGAAGATGCAATGAATCTCTCTTGCCTTTGAGAGAGGGCTTGTAGGCTTCCTCCCAGAGTGCTCCTCTCTGACCCCTGGGAATGTTCCCAAGTTACTCTCTTGAAGCTCTTAAGAGCATCTTCTATATATATATAATCTCCCAAAGATTAACTCCTCCTCTCAGAGAATGGGTTTATGGGTTATCTCCCAGAGTGCTCTCTGGCCCTAAGAACTTCAAGGGAGGTGTGAATTCAGATATGTCATACTAAACCCTGAAATCTCCCAAAGTGTGAACTCCAATGAGTACTTGAAACAGTAGAACTGAGAAACAATGCTTGTGTTCACACCTTTACTCATTGGAGTTCACAAGTATGTGAGTTCACAAAGTTACAAAGTTAACTTTTGTGAATCTTTTTGTGAATCACCTTTTCGGAGTTCTCACTTCCTTGAGAAGTCAAGGAGATTATGACCGCCTATGTTCTAAATCAAAAGAAAGGGGGAGATGTTGGAATCCTAGTGTCAACTCAACTTGTGAACTCCAATGAGTAAAGGTGTGAACACAAGCATTGTTTCTCAGTTCTACTTAGTACCTTGTTTCAAGTTCTGGCCCATAACATCTCCTCGTAGGATCAGATTAATCATACTGAACCATGCTAAATTAGATAATTATTGTCTCTATCAACTCTAATGACTTTAACAGTTTGTAAAGATTCCAACATAGAGGGGAGTCCTCGTGTTGTCTTAACATGGAATAAATTTTTAAAAGCATAATTTATTCCTATGCTTTCTAGTGTTGTTTTTTTTTAAACAGGAAATGGATATTGTATTTTGTCAAAAAGCTTTTTGACATCTATTGAGGAAATTGATTTTGTTATTGATATGGGTCAGTTATGCTGATAGTTTTTCTAATATTGAATTAACCCTGCATTTTTGATCTAAATCTCACCTAGTTATAGTATATGATCTTTGTGATAGATTTCTGTAATCTTCTTACTAACATTTCATTTAAAATTTTTGCATCAGTATTCAGTAGAGAAATTGGTTTATGGTTTTTTTCTCTGTTCTTTATTTCCTTGCTTTAGCTATCAAAACCGTATTTGTGTCATAAAAGGATTTAGTAAGACTCCTTTTTTTTTTTTCAAATAGTTTATATAATATTGGAATTAATTGTTCTTTAATGGTTGGTAGAATTTCCTTGTAAATCCATTTGATCCTGGGTATTGTTTTCCCCCCTTAGGGAGCTCATTTAAGTCTTATTCAATTTACTTTTCAAAATAGGGTTATTTAAATATTTCATTTCCTCTTCTGTTAATCTAGGCAATTGATATTTTTGTAAATATCCATTTCATTTAGATTGTCAATTTAATGGCACATAATTGGGCAAAACAGTTCCTAATAATTTTTTGATTTCATTTTCATTGGTAGTGAATTCATCCTTTGCATTTTTGATAATGGCAATTTGGTTTTCTTTTTTTAATCAAATTAATGAACTTTTATTGTGTTTTTTTTTTAATAAAACCAACACTTTGTTTTATTAGTTTAATTTTTTAAACTTTTCATCGAATGATATGATATAATTATATCTCAATTGTGTATGGTGTCCCTAAAGACTTGCTGCAGCTTAATATCTAAAAACTGAATTAAGATTTTTGATTTACCTTATATAAAAAACTATTTTATAGGTTAGGGATGTTGTTCTATAAGGCTGCTGGAAGACAGAACTAAGATTAGTAAATAATTCATTCAAACATTAAGCCCCTATAAGACAACAAGAATGCAAAGTCAAATGAGAACTGAATCCCTGGCTCCAGGGAGCTTGCACTCTAGTACTAGGGAATGGAGGCAGATTATGAGTTCATGGGTAACAGTATCATGTGGGGGGAAAAAGATCCAGACATATTCTTGGTATATATTTGAAGGGAGAAAAAATATTTTGTCAGGGGAAGTAGAGATTAGGATGGATTAGGATGATTTGAACATTAAACTAGTCTTAGAGAAAGGATTCTAAAAGACTAAAGTGAATATGGAGTGCATTCCAGAAATAGGGATGGGCCTACACCAATTCAGGGTCCACCTCAACAGGAAATGAGAAAAAAACTCCTCAGGCTAGCACCTCCCACTTCCTGCTGAAATTCCAAAGTGTTTCCTGTGACTTCCCCCTCCTGGGATGAGGTTAGCCTTCCAATGGACTTCACTTTATAAGAACATGTGCATTTTCTGTAATACTTACCTTGTGCAGGGGAATAAAGTTGATTGATCACTATTCTTATATCTCATTTTTGCTCTGGGGAAGAATTTTACTTTGCACCAGTGGGATGGATTAGAAAATAAAGAAACAGAATCTGTTAAGTATTGAGGGATCTGGCAATCAATGAATCAATGAAGTATTTATTAAGCATTTACTGTTATTGTCAGACATTGTGTTAGGTGCTGGGGAAACAGATATTGAATGAAACGATATCTCTTCAAAAGAAGCATACATTCTAATGGGGGAGACAAGTACATATATAAATACACACCATGCAACAAAATTAAGTACAAGAAGGTTTAGGAAGAAAGGCATTGGGATTAGGAGGAATCGGGAATGACTTTATGTAGAAGATGGTGTCTGATGAGAGGGTAAGGAAGAGAATAACTCCATGAGGTAGAAGTAAGAAAAGAAGGCCCATCAGTTATGGAAGACAGCTAGTGAGGGGGAGGAGGTAAAGAATGGAGTGGAGTGTTGGGAATGAGGAATAGAGAGGAGGCCAGTTTCATTGGGTCTGAGAGTGTGGGAGTCCAACAGGACTAGAAAGAGTTGAGGGCAGGTTGTGAAGTGCTTTAGGAGCTAATTAGAAGAGTTTATGGTTTCTCCTCCCAGCAAAAGGAAGCCCAGTGGAACAGTTGAGTAAGGGAAACGCATAATCAGATCTGAGCTTAAGGAAAATTACCTTGACAGCTATGTGTGGGATGGACTGGAGTAGTGAGGGAAACCAGTGAGGACGCTGTCAAAATAATTTAGGGCAAGAGGAAATGAGGGCCTGACCCAAGGTGGTAGCAATGTGAGTGGGGGTAAAAAAGGGGATGGGTCTTGAGAGATGTTGAAATGGCAAGATTTGGCAACTGAATGGATATGTGGGGTAAAAAAGAGTGAGGAGTCCAGAATAATGTCAATAAACCTGAGATATTTAAAGGATGATGATGTCTTTAAAAGAAACAGAAACATCTGGAAAATGGGATAAGTTAGGGGGAAAAGAAAATGACTTTTTATAGATATGTTGAGTTTAATGTCTCTGGGGCATCAGAGACATATTTTGAAATGTTTGTTTGAAATGTACAATAAGTGACCTAAAAAAGAAGTTCAGGAAAAGACTGGGACTGTCATTTGCTTGCAGAAGATAAAAGCCAACCAGTTAATATAATTACTGAAGGAGATGATAGAGGGAGAAGTGAAGCAGTTTCAGGACAGAACTTTGGGAAATCTCTAGTTAGGAACCATGATGTGAATGAATAATAATGGAGATTGGGTCAGACTGGAGGCAAATCAGTGTCCAGTGCACTACAGAGTTCATCTTCTAAAATCTTTGGCCCCTTTTACATTATACCCTTCTCAGGGATTCAGGTCAGATTTTTTTTTTTTTGGAGGGGGGAAAAACCTTTTGATCCCCATCCCACCCTCTTTGCTATATTTTTTCCCCTTAACCTTTTCCTCCTATCTTTCCTTTTACTTTACTCCTTTTTTCTTCCTCTCCCTCTCTTCCACCTTTTTCCTGTAATTTATTTTCCTTTCACTGTTACTTCCCTTCTCCTTCCCCTTTCTAGCCTCCTTTTCCTTCTCTTCACAAAATCCCAGAATTTCAGAGCTGAAAAGGACTCAGAAGCCATCTAGTCCAACTTAAACCAAGAATCTCCTTTACAACATATCTGAGAAACAGTGATCCAACCTTTGCTTGAAGATGTCCAATAAGAGGGGGAACTGTCAGCTTCCTGAGGCAGCCCATTCCCTTTTGAGATGGCTCTTTTAAGGAACAGTCAAAGATGATTTAGAAGTTGTGAATCTGGTGCCTGGGGAGAATGGTGATACCATCAATAAAGGAGAAGCAGGTTAAGTTTGGATATAGGGAGAGAAAGGTAATGAATTTTTGAAAGACTGACGAGACACACAGATGGAGATGTTCACAGTAGATGACATAGGACTAGTTTAGGCAAAAGATGAATACAAAGTATATACAAAGTAATCTCAAGACAGAGAGCACAGTTATAATGAAACCATTAAGAGCTACACTTGGTTTCCACAATCCAACCAGGTCTGATTTCACCTAAATAGACTGTTGTATGTATGAGCTCAAGCAGTTCCACAGGGACTGGGATTATTGGCCATTATCCTGTTACATTGTCATTGAGCTCTCATCTCTTGATCTTTACTATAAGAATGGCAAGAGGGACTTTTATCAAATCCTTTGCTAAAATCTAGATTCTTGTATAGCATTCTCCTTATCTACCAGTCTTAATACCCTGTTAAAGGAGAAGATATTGAGCTGACAAAACCATGCTTATAGAAATCCTACTGGCACTTGGTCATCACTGCTTTGATTTCTTCATATTCATTATTCAGCTTTTAATAATTCTAGAATTTCACTGGGAATCCAAGATATCTTGTAGACCTTTAGCTTTCATATTCTATTTTCTGTTTTTTTTTTTAAATTGCAACAACTCTCCCCTCCCCAAAACATACTTTTCCCCCCTTATCTTGCCATATTTCTCCCATTCTTTCCCTGGAATTCATCAGGATTTAGTGCCTGTGGAATGAACCAAGGTCCTCTACTATGTCCTGGCTTACCTTGGATACCTTCTCTCTATTAGCTATTTTCATTCTGTAAGGTCCCCCTTATCTACTCCCTATTCCTTTCCCCCTCTTTTTTCTCACTTCCTCTCTCCTTCTTTTCCTTTCCCCTGTCTCTTCCATTGTTGTTTTCTTTTTCCTCTTCCTCCCTCTAGCCTTCTTCCTATTCCTTTCTTTTATCCCTCTCCCTCCTCAATAATAACAGCTAACTTTTTTTTTTTTTTTAGCACTATTTAGCACTTACTATGTGCTGGGCACTTTGTTAAACATTTATAACTATTAACTCATTAACTCTAGAGGTAACCTACCTAGAGGTAGGTGCTGTTATTATCCCTGCTTTACAAATGATGATACTGGGGCAAACAGAAGTTAAGTGATTTGTCCAGGGTCACACAGCTATTGTTTGGTGACAAATTTAATTCAGGTCTTCCTGATTCCAGGTTCAGTTCTTGTGTCACTGAGCAATCTGGGCTACACAATTATATCTGATACATAGCCTTAACCTTTCTACTGATTTCCAGGCTTACATCTCTAACTTTGTACCCGGACATCTTCAATTGTATGTTCAAGAGACATTTAAAACTCAATATGTCCAAAAAATTAGTTCATTCTCTTTTCGCCAAACACGGTCATTCCAGTCCATCAGGCTCCCAAAATAAGGAGTCATCCTGGACTCTCATCCCCCACATCCAAGTTGTAGCTAGAAGCCTATTTCACCTCTGCAGTATCTCTGCATCTCTAGTTTATTTCACCTCCTCAGCATCTCTTGTCTATTTCACCTCTGCAGCATCTCTAATCTATTTCACCTCCTCAGCATCTCTTGTCTATTTCACCTCCACAGCATGTCTGGAATACTCCCTTTCCTTCCTCTGACATTACAACCAGCTTGCTACAGACGCTCATCACCTCATGCCTGGATTATTGCTATAGCCAGATGGTGGGTCAGCCTGCTGGAGTCCCTCCCCACTCCAGGCCATCCTCCTGTCAACCACCAAAATGGTTGTCCTAAAGTGCAGGTCAGATCATTCTTAACCCCTACTCAGTAAATTCCAGTGGCTCTCTGTTGCCTCCAGGATCAAATATAAAATCCAATTTGCTATTCTAAGCCCTTCATAAGCTTCTCCCTCCCCTCACCTCTCCAGTTTTTTAACACCTCACACCCCACCCACATTCTCTGTGATCCAGTGACTCTGAGTCTCCTTGCTATTCCTACAACGTCCTACAACGTTCCATCTCCCAACTCCTGTCTCCTGGCTTCCGAGGTTTCCTTCCAAGTTCCTGCTAAAATCCCCCTTTTACAGAAAGCCTTTCACGGGTCCCCTTCGTACCTTCCTTCTATCGATTACATCCAAATGAGCCAGTCTATAGCTTGTTTGCATGTAGTCTCCCCGTTAGAATGTAAACTTCCAAACTGTTGGTTTTGTTGTTTTTTAACCTTTTCCCCTCCTATTCTTCATTCCTCCTCTTCTTTTCTCTCTCATTCCTTTCTCTCCTCCTCTTTCTCTTTTCATCTCTCAGATCCTCTTTCCACCCCTCCTTTTCTCCTCCTCTTCCTTGCTCTTCATTCCTCTCCCCCTCCCCCTTTCCTTTTGATTATTCTCGCCCTCCCCGGCCCCTCCTCTTCCCGCTGCTCCCGCCCGCCCAGGTGGCGCCGAGGACTGGCGGGGCGGAGCGAGCGGCCTTTACGACGCTGTCGTGGCTGCGGCGGCTTCGGCGGAGGCGGAGGCGGCTTCGGCGGAGGCGGAGGCGGCGGCTGGGCGTGCGGGTGCAGGTCGGTGCGGTGCGTTGCGTTGCGGCCGGCACGTTTGGCGACCGCGGCTGGGAGACAGACGCGTGGACGTGTGGCGGCGGCGCTGCTGGAACCTGTCAGCGGCTCGGCTCGGGCTGCGCGGGGCGAGGAGCGGGCTGCGTGCGTGCGGGCTGCGGGCTGCGGGCGGGCGGCGCCCCGCGGGCCATGCTGCTCACGGTGTACTGTGTGCGGAGGGACCTCTCCGAGGTCACCTTCTCCCTTCAGGTTGACGCCGACTTTGAGCTGCACAACTTCCGCGCGCTCTGCGAGCTCGAGTCCGGCATCCCCGCGGCGGAGAGCCAGGTGAGCTGGGGGAGGGGGGAGGGAGGGAGGAGGGAGGGAGAGGCCCCCTCCCTCACTTTTAGGAGTAGCCGCAGCCTTTTCCCCCTGACACCCCCTTTTACAGAGGTAAAGACTGAGGCCGCAGCAGGGCCTTCGGTTCCAGATTCACGGCTCCTGCAGCTCTCCCTCCACTGCTCGAGCTCTCCTCGGTGCCCCCAGCGTCCAGCTCGTTCTCCCTTCCCAAGCCTGCGGAGTTGGGTTTCCATCTCGCCCCATCTCTGCCGAACCCATTTGCTGGATTCCCGCTTCCTGCTTCTCCTTAGAAATAACAATTTTGAGCAAAGTAACAGATCGCAGGCTACAATAACTTTCTTACTTTACAGAAGGAGAAACTAAGACTCAAGAGAAAGAAAAACTGTAACTTGACTAAGGTCACAGTAATTAAGTAGCAGATAGAGGCTGGATTCAAATCCTCATCCGATGACCCCCAATTCAGGCTCTTTATCATTATAGAATGTTGAAATCCTTCATTCAGTTTATCAAAAAGTGAGAAAGTTCCTGCCGTAATAGAAGGATATTACTATTAAAGATGTACTAGAGAAGAGTCTACTAAATATAGCAAGACAAAGGACCTGGGTTCAAATTTCTGCCTTTTAAACTTAAGCTACTCACCTGTCTCCCAGGGCCTCAATTTCCTTCTCTAATTCGAGGGAGTTGATTTAAGTAATCTAACGATTCGTCAAGTCTAAAGATGTGATCCGAGGAGTTTCTATCCCCAAAACACTTTGCTTGTTGGTGACCATGTGACCATGGCAGTCACTTAAATCCTCTGAGCTTCCTTTCCTCGACGTGTACAGTGGTCAGCACGGCACGAGGGAGATGCTAGCTTCGTTACCTCAGGATTGTTGGGAGATTGTTTCATAAAGACATAAATCTCTTGAGGCTTGCTTTGTGTCTTGTGGCCTGGGTAACTGATGGCATTATCTTCTCTGAGCAGTTCTTCTTTAAAAAAAAAAAATAGAAACTTCAATCGTTTTTATCCCTCTGGCTCTGCTAGTTAGTACCTGTGTAACTGGGCAAACCATTTGGGCTTTTTTTTTTTAATTTGTAAAATAAAGGGGCTGAGTGGGGGTGGTAGCTTCAAATCCTGTTATTTTATGGAATTTAATAGCTCCTCGGTATGGTATGCTTAGTTTTCTGGCTTCTGCATATTTGCTTTATAAGTATTTGTTTTGTAAATCTTTTTTTCTCCTTTAACCAGAGGAGAGGCTGGGTAGCTTCTAGTGACATTTAAAATTTTAATTAACACTGGGATTGCCACTAGTCCACTGAACTGTCTTGCCCAACATTTAGCAACTGTAACTGTATAGAAAGGAAACCTTAATTTAGGAATCCGTGAACTTAAAAAAAAATTGTATCTATTTTAATTCTCTTTCCAATCCTCTGTCTTTTATATTATGTATTTTAAAACCATCTGAGAAGAAAACTATAGGTTTCACCAGAAACAAAAGATTGATCTCTCTGTATATAATTTTCTTCCCTCAGTGTCCCTAAAATCCTGTACTATACTTAGTTAAATATTTTAATAGAGTCAAAGTATTATTTCAGATTAATCACAGTTGAATTTACTCATAAGCTCATTAGTGTCATTGATGCATTTCTGAAATTGTTCTTTAAATTTTTGCCTAATGAAGCCAAATTTTCTGTTCTCCTGGATTATATTAAACAACTATGTCAATATTTAGTTCAGAGGACAAACATAAATCCACTTTGTAGACTTTAGCACTTTGGCATAAAGTTGTATAAAAGGGCAGTTCCTTTTATACAATGGTATGCTAAAGTACTAAAGTATGTTTTAAAGAACTCTCTAATAGATAACCTGATTTAATTTGAGCAGCAAGAATTAGATAAAGTGGATTATTGCTTTCCAAGAGTCTCTTTCAAATACAAAATATGGCTAGATTGCCCCACACACAAGAGGCTGATTTACCTTTTTTTTTTTTTGGACTTGAGGTAAAGGTACCTTCATTAGAAGGTTGGCAGAAGATTTAAAATGGTTAAATGTAGGTTGAGAATGATAAATGTCTAAAACAGTTTCAGGGTTATGTTTCTCCAGATGAGATGGCTGTACCTGATTAAAAGGAAGAGCTTTACTAAATGATCAAATTGGAAGAAGACCATATTCTGTAGCCAGAGTAAATAGAAATAAAGTACTTTTTGTTATAATTGATAACTTCAGGATTAGACAACTTTAGACCAAATTCCTTCCTTGTTCATCATCCTGACTTCTGATGGTATTTTGGTTTTAGGTGAACCAAGTTAGTCAGTCTCTGGAAATGTAAAGTAACCAAGGTTTCTAGAGACCAGACCTATGCTTCCCAACTAACTATAAACACCTTCTGTTTTTCAAGTTTGTTGTGCTGGCTGCCTTGTAACCTGATGACCCAGTATCTATTTTAGGATGTTGGGTGGTCCTCTTTCATTTGCATTGCCCATCAATCAGGAACATCCTAGACACTGAGTCATTTCCTTTCAAATTTTAAAAGCAAACCACTCCAGAATGTACCTTCTGTCTCCTTGGGTCCTTTCTTCCTTCTTCTGCTTCCTATTTTCTCTTTAATTTTTTTCCTCACATCTTCCTCCCTCTGAGTATTCATTTCTCTGCAAAGTGCTCTACAATAATATCTTTCACTTTTACTCCATGTCTCTTCTTATAGATGGATTAGTCTTAGCCCTCTATCCTCCGTTTAAACATTTGGCATTTTGTAATCTTAATTTATTTCAGATTATGGCAATTCCATGGCTGGAGTGAGCCCCTCACATTTAGAGGAGAAATTGTTTTGCATGTGATTAAATTGGGCTGGGCATCCAGGGTGGGCCAGGAAACCAGTCATCAGTTCTGTTTCATTCTTTGATACTGATTTGCTTGGTTAATCTAACAGTTTTTAGAATTTAAGCTACATTTTGATGTCCCTATATGCTAAAGCACATTATATAGTAACTTATCTCTACAGGTAACATAAAGCTAATTATGCTGAGTACCAGATAATGATAATTACTGTCTATAATGCTAGACTGTAGCCTTCTACACAGCAAGACTTTAAGATTATGAAAACAGTATTTCAGACTATGGGAATTTAGAAAAAATTACTACTGTCTATTGAAGACTGTTTTGGTATGGTTGTACATATTAATTTTTTAAACTTCCTATTATGTGATCAAATGTTTATTTGGCGATTCTTTTAGTACAGATACAGTATGAAAAATTACTTAAGACTTTACAGCTACATTGAGGCCCAGAGAAGCTTTGTTAGTAATAATTTAATGCTGGCATGCAATATTATGACTTTTGTTAATTTAAAAATTCCACCCAGGGATGAAAAAAATAGTTGCTATCTCTTTTGTATAAAGGACTGTAGAGTTTGATTAGCTGGTCTAATTTCAAATGTTAATTACAGATTAGAACTTGTTCTCTTGGGTCCCCTCCTCCTCTAGAGTGATTATTAGGCAGTTTTTGCCAGTCCTGTAGATGAGCTGTTTAGTTATAGAAGCTTCCCTGTTGTATCTTCTTAGCGGTAACAAAACTTTATTTTGAGCAGCTATGGAATAATATGGCTTAGATACAGTTATCACTAAGACACAAAAGTTCTACTCAGATCGGTAGGATTGTTTCACATACCACTGACTTGGAACCACTAGTCTGAATATCATGGATCAGAAAAATCACAAAATGGATTTATAATTCTAGCATCTTGCCTATTAAGGAATCTTCTGATGTTATAAGGTACCTTCTCAAGCTTATATTTCCACCCATTCAGTTTTCTATCTTTAAGGGCCAAGCTTATTTAAGATGGTTTGAAAGTTCATACCCCAGACCCTGCCTTGGCTTTCTCAGATGCTGCATTTAAGAATCCAATAAACAATGTCTCAATGCATTTCAGGCAGCTGCCTCTTGGATTTATCACCCTTAGTTTTTAGGAAGGTTTATAAAACTTAGTATAAGCAATTTTAGGGATATCTCCTAAACTTGAGTTGCATCTCTGTAACTGTTGGAAGAGAAGCAGACCCTTTACATTTATAAGTCTGAGTTTATTCCAGTCAAGTCCATAGTTTCCTTTCTTAATTACTAATGTGATTATAAATGTGAGGGGCTCACTCCCCCCCCCCCCCCCCAAAAAAAAAAAAAAAAAAACTGGTGGCTGTAGTGTAGTTTGTTCTGTGAGAAGCCGATGTAAGGAGCCTGGTGCTCTCTGTACCCATTGCAGTGTTTCCATTTTGCAAGTCAAAGACGAGAGCACCAGCAGCATGGGAGTTAAAGGGGAACCTACAGAGTTACTGTAGTTTTGCATTGTACAGCAGTCATTGGATAGGAGGAAAGGAGGAGGAATGAATTTGCTTTGTGTTAATTTTGTTTGTATCAAATTTACTGTAATATGAATTAGAAGGGCCATCCTCCTTTCTCTCCTCCCCCCCCCCCCCCCCCCCCCCCCCCCCCCCCCCCCCAACCTAAAACTGTAAGGTCTTGTGAGGAAAGTAAGTGCACCACCTGGACTTTTAAGCTACTTGAGACTAGGGACATGGTTTTGCTTTTTATCCCCAGTGCTTTATACATTGCCCAATCCCTGCAGTCATGTTGATAAATGTGTTTTGGTAATAATGGTAAAGTCCCAAACCACTCCCCTTATGATTATTTCAGCTATGCCAGCTCTTTGGTGATTTATAAAATTTGAACAATTATCTCCTGGGAACCACGTTGAAATCACAAATCCGAGTCCAGAAAGAAAAATCTAGCTCATGGTTGATGTGGGAAGTAATAGCTAACATTTTGTTATTCAGTTGAATGTCAGTCATTCAGTAAGCAGCTATTAAACACTAGGCACTGTGATAAGTCCTGAATGTTTTCTAGGGTTTTTGTTTGTTTAGTCTTACATCATCTCATAGAGTCTTAGGCTTGTAAAGGGGCCTCTTTTGGGGGATTTTTTGTTTTGTTTTTCAGTTTTGTAAGTGCACTTGAAGGGCTTGGAATTCCCCTTTTATTCTGTGCATCTAGAGCAGTCTGACCTCCTTCCTGGGACACAGAGCCCTGTTTTACTCTAAGGTCTGATTCTGAATGTGCCGCATTGAGGATGAAGACTCCATATTCCTGGATGGGGCCGTCAGGTCCTTTGGAGTGAAATTATATTTTCACTCTTATTTAAATATGAGAATTCTGGACCTGGAGGGAAGACACGAACTGAGTTCAAATTTGGAGAGTTACAGTACAAGTTTTATGCCTCAGAGTTAAGTTACTTAACCTCTCTGCTTCAGTTTTATTCATTTTGATCCTTGGGATCATAACAGCACCTATCTCCCAGGGTGGTTGTGAGGATAAAATGAGATAACACTAGTGAAGTGCTTCAGCACAGTGCCTGACACATAGTAAGCACTATATGAATGCTAATTGCTGTTATCATTGTTATTTCATTACATTGTTTCACCTTTTCTATGTTGATAGACATTTACTTCTGTACTTAAGGCTGAGGATCATTAAAAAAAAAAATACTTGGAGCTTATTAGTCTGCTTCTTACTGAATCCTTCAGCTCTACTTGATCTGTTTGGAAGGCCCACTAGTTTATCATCTGAGATGGAAGTGCTACTGATAGAACTTGGGTGGGTAGGGAAAGAGGGGAAGTACAGATCGGGACAAAAGATTACTTATTGAATGATATTCAGATGATATAATGTTGATACAGTTACCATTGCCAGAAGGAGTTGCTTCCATATTGTAGCTTAATTTGGAAACAAGCCCAGCCTTGTATCCACTGGTTTAGAAACGTCGTAGGAAGGTAAGGATTGCTAGTCTTTGTTCTCGCTACGCGGTTGGGGGGCCTCAGCACTAAATCAATTCTCCCTTTGCAGATCGTCTATGCGGAGAGGCCTCTCACTGACAACCACAGATCGCTGGCTTCATATGGCTTGAAAGATGGGGACGTAGTAATTTTGAGACAGAAGGAGAATGCAGAACTTCTTCGTCCTTCCATTCAGTTCCCAAGTGAGTTACCTTTGTGTACAAGGAGGGAGGTGGGAAGGGCGGGGCAGGGCAGTCTGCAGGGGTCAGCCAACCTCCTTAGTCTTTCTGTAAGGAAGGAGGCCTTCCTGGGTGACATCATCCCCTGCTCAGTCTAACTTTGGTTTTCCCCATCTTTGTGCCCATGCCGTTACCCCGGGCCTTACTTATCTCAGTTTGGTGCCTCAATATCCACCATTATAAAAGTAATGGATAGCGCTTTAAGAATGTGACTGGTTTTTCTTTGGTTGCTCCTATGGGCCTATGGAGCAGGTGGTTGGTGAAGACTTATTGTGTGCCTTGACAGGCCTCTGCTGAGAGATTGGGTTGCAAAGAAAGATCAGGCTCCCTGCCCTCAAGGAGCTTACAGCCTAAGGAGGGAGACAAGATACAGCTTTGTTTATTGAAGGCACTTATGGTGTAAATTGAAAAGTCTAATGAGAGGGAAGACATTAGCAATGGGAGGAGGGGGGAGCCAGGCAAGGGCAGAAAGTGTCCCTTCCAGGTGGTCTGAGCCAAGTCTCAGAGGAGGCAGTAGAGGGATGAGGTGCAGTGCTTCTTTGGGAGGACCAGCAGGGAGGTCATTGTCATGGATCACAATAGAATAAGTAAAGTGTAAGAAGCCTGGAAGGACAGGAAGAGGTCAGATTGTGGAGGATTTGAAATGCCAAACAGCATTTATGTTTGATTCTTTCTGAGAGCGGGCTGACATTGTCTCATTTGATTCTCACAGTGGCACTGTACAGTCAAAAAGCCCAAGCTTGGCCTCTTGTATGATTGTGATGTGAGGTCACATGACTGACAGGTGGGGGATGTGGGGCTAGAACCCCTCACCCTTCCCAAATAATTGTAAGTCAGCTTCTCATCATTTGACACCACCTGTACTCATCAACAAGAAAGACACTCTCTGCTTCTCAGAAGCTATGTTCAGGGCTATCTGATGAACAGTTATTCTACCCTTTCACACAAAACCTTTCTTCCCCCAACTCCCCTCCTCACATCAGGTATCTCACAGGTATCACAGTATCTCACATCAGGGATTCTTTACAGGGATCCACAGACCCCCCACCTCCTCAGATTTCAGGAACCCTTCGAACTTGAATGGGGAAGAAATTAGATCCCTATTTTCACTAAACTCTAACTGAAATTTAACATTTCTTTCACTTATTTTAAAATATGACTGTGAACAATAAGTCTATAAGTTTCACCAAAGGCTGGCAAAGGGGTTGCCTGACATTGATGACCTTTAAGTTTGATCTGTCAGTCCCCTGGCTTCCCAAACTGATTGTAATTATGGTGGGTGTTTGTCTGATGGCAAGAGTGAGCACCTACTTAATTCTATGGGGTTTGTCCTATTTCTTACCTGAGCACAGTGGTAGAAATCAAAGTTTGAGATCCCTCCCTCGGAGTAGGGATATTAAAGAAGCTATTAGTATAGAGAAGGCAATATCCATATTTGAAGCATCCAGATTGCTCAGTTTTATAACATTCTCAAGTGACTTGAGGCTGGTCTTCTCATGTGCTGGCCAACTTTTCTTGATCTGGACAGAAAACCCCTCATCATGCCTCAGAGCATAGCAACCCTTTTTTTTTTTTTTCAACTTGCAAGAGTCATTGCTGCTGAGACTTGGAGGAAGTTCAGTGTGCTTAAAGGAAGCAGCTGACTGAGGCTTTTTCCAGTTTGATTTGATATTCCTTGGGTTCCAGGAAGCCACTGGCTGAGTTTGTTTGATGCTTTTGTGAGCAAATAAAAATAAAATGTAACTTAATTTTCATTAGTCCATAATCCTAGCTAACGGGTTGCTGAGGATGACTAACACGTCTGTGTTATTGATAAGTACTTTTGAACTATATATATGGTCTTGTGGAAGCTAACCTTTATGTTCTAGCCAGCGTACAGGAACCTCTTGCTATTTTCTAAGATCTTGATTTTTCTGGAGGTTCCAAAAACAACCAAACCAACAAGACAAACCTGGGTTATTTGTTTTTTGGGGTTTTTTTTTTTTTTTTTTAAGAACTGCCTTTCTTTGAATGTATCTCAATAGGGTGTGGCCAAAATGGAAAGAAGTCTCCTTGTCCCAGGCTAGAAAGCTTATACATGTTCTACTAATTAGCATAGGCAGGAGAGATAATGAACTTATCTTACAAGAGCTGGGGTCACTCTTGCCAGCTCTCTCCTCCCCCCTTTTCATTGGTAAATTCTCATTGGGCCCAGGCAGAAAGTCTGCTGATGGGTGTGGTTACATGAGCTCACGCCAGGGGGAGGAGGTTTACCAACTCTTTCTCTGCCAGATTTGAAAAGCACATGAGCATTAGTTGGAGCCCTGTCCTCAAGACTACTCTTGTGTAGAACAAGTCACAACATATTTGAGCTTTGATTTCCTAAGCTGCAAAATTCAATAAACATTTATTAAATACTTACAGCATGTAAGACACTGTCTATACAAATTGGAAAAATAACACAGTCCCTACTCCCTGAAGGATGCATGATGTGTTCACAACTAAATATTATATAACATAAATGTGATGGATTAGAAGAGGGATTGGCAATGTGCTGTGAGAAGTTTGTGGAGGGAGAAATGAAGGGAGACTTTTCATGGACTAGTTGGAGGCAAGTAAGGAAGAGAGGTTTCAGTAGGTACAGATGCATGCTTATTTATTCCCTTGGGAAATCACTGGAACATAATTGAGATGGGAGAAAACAGACTTAATTTTCTTGTAACTTAGGGACCATAAAGGAAAAGCTGGGACAGGTAGTCTGGAGCCAGCTTTGTCTTGAGGGTTTTGGATATCAGAATTAGTAGTTTAAGCTGAACCACTAGAGATGGGACTTGACATTTGGAGCTGTGCATTAAATGCACTGCTTCGGCAGTAGGTAGATCGAAAGGAAAATAGATTAGAAATAAGAACACTACTCTGAGTAGTCTGCTAGTACTTCTGGACCACTGCAGACTACTCAGAGAAGTGAAGATTCAAGATGCAACAGGATCTTCGGTGAGAGAGAGAGTTGTTCCACATAACTCTGAGGTTATGAGTGACCAATGGGTAGGGAAACCTTCAATAGAAAAAAAGAAATTGGGAAAGGGTCAAATTTAGAGGGGGAAGATGGGGAGCTCAACTTAATCATGTGAAGTAAGTCATCCAGGTGACGGCTCTCTGCCAAGCAGCTAGAAATATGAGGCATATCCATTTTTAGACATGGCCAGTGTGAGAATTTGCTTGACTATGCAGAATGTTTTTCTCTTTAATTTGAGGGTTAGGAGACGGAAAATTAAGGAGGGTTGAGGAAGTACTGCCAAAAAAAAGAATTCATTGAGACCTTTAAAAGAAAAATACAAAGGAAATTATGGAAAACCAGAAGGAATCACAAACAAGCAGGATAGCTTTGAAAGTTACATGCTGAATTTATTACATACTTAAAAAGAAAAGCCAAATATACTTACTAGAGATTGGCTGTTTCATGTACAATCTTCTTCTGGAAATACTGGTTTTATTTTTTTGAATTTATAGTAAAAAAAAAAAAACTTCAAAAAAAGGAAAAGAGATATGGAACTGATTCTTGATAAACAAATATAAGAAACCATCTGCTTAGAGGTTTTAAATCTAGGGAGACAGAGAGAAAGGAAAAGAGGCTCTAAGATAAAAGAAGCTTGATGACATGGATATTAAAGGTTTAGGATGAAGAGAAGAATGAGAGTACATTGTCTTAGTATTTGAAGGAAAGTGATGGGTCATAGTGTCTTGTGCCACAAAGAGGTCAAGGAGGAGGAAGACAGAAAATAGGCCATTGGATTTCCCAAGAGAGAACTCTTTTAGTGACCTTGGAGAGAAATGTTTTCGTAGAAAATCCTGCTTATATTCTGTACTTCCCTTGACTCTTGATGGAAATGAGTGAGATCATAAGTTGCCTTTAGATAATTTCATTTAACCCCCAAAGACTAATGTAGTTAGTCTGTAGTTTTGTGTTTTATTGTTTTTTAGAAAATGTTTACATTAGAAAAAAAGTGGATCTGAATTTAACTGGACCATACCACTCTTATCCATGATTTGAGGGAAAAAACTTTGGTTTTTTTTGAACTTTTAAAAGGGGGAGGGGATGTTACCTTTAATTAATATTATCTGTGTAAAGTATCTTCACCATTGTCTCCTTTTTCTGCTCATAAAATGCAGCTGATTGCTACCCTCTGACTTTCCCAAGCCAGTAAGGAAATCTAGCCCAGACTTGCAAAATTTATCACCTAACAACTTTGTTTCTTTTTGCCAATTAGAATATTCTATGTGTCTGGACTTTTTTAGGCAGGAGGGACGAACCCAGGATTTTGCCCAGGGCCACATCTTAGGTGTAATGAGGATCCACAGTGTAATTACTTTTTTTAAAAAATTCCATGTGTTTGCTGAGGGAACTATGTGAAAAGAACCCCTCCTCGTGAGTAATTTTGAAACAATAGTTCCCAGATCACAATTTATGTCTTTGTTCTCTTGTCACCTAAACAATATCATTGACCTGGATTCTCTGCACCAGAGAAGTGGCTGAGAGAAGGAGATATAGCATCAGGGTGGAAGGGCTCAGGCCACCCACTGTTGTAAGATCTTCCTTGGAATAGGCTGTTGCTGCATTTGTCTTGAGTTTTTTTTTTTTTCATGTCATCATTTGGTATAAACTTTGAAATCATTTCTCCTGACAGGCCTGCCCCGGATAGACTTCAGCAGCATAGCTGTGCCTGGCACCTCAGGCTCCCGATTGCACCATCAGCCAGCCCAGCAACCCCGCATATCCCCAGCAGACACCGCTTCATCCCCACAGGGCTTGGACAATCCAGCATTACTCCGAGACATGTTGCTTGCCAATCCTCACGAGCTTTCTCTGCTCAAGGAGCGAAACCCACCTCTGGCAGAAGCCCTGCTCAGTGGAGACCTTGGTAAGCCTGTATGGCTGTCACTGTGTTGAGCCAAACTCGGGGAAGGTTAGTTGTTGTGTTGGGCCTTATGTCCACTGTCAGCTTGGAGTCCTGAGCTGGCTGAAAATGGCTGAGTGGTATGGAGGCAAGTTGGAGCCAAAGTATCAAGGGACATGTTGTGGGTATTAAGCCTAGAGATCTTTTGTAATTGTCCATAGCAGATAACAGGTTTCAGTGGGGAAGCTTTTATGAAAACTCAGCCAGTAAGCCAGGGAGTGGCAATTAAAGTGGTTCTTCTGTCTTTTCCCAGTGCTCTTGAAAAGTGCTCTTTCTTGGTCAAGTTTGAGTTGGGCTCGTAACGGGTCTAGTCACTTGGAGTTTTATTGTTACCGGTGCCTGAGAAATTGAGTGAAATGGATAATCCTTTTTCTGACATCTGCCTAGTAATAAACCTTACCATTCCAAAAGGCATGTCTTGCAAAGATTATTCTATCAGACTTTATTTTACTTATGGTTTATATTTCTTTCCACTCTCACATTTGTGACACATTTTTTATGTACAATTTGCATTGATAAGAGCTCTTGTGATATTGAAATGCATGTTTAAGAGGAAAGTTTTATTTCTTGTGATGACATGACTCATTAACTGTTTGAGGTTACGCTAATGTGTTATAAAGGTTGCATGGCTAAAAAAATGTTAAGAAATGTCAGAGTGGGGATTCTGTAGTTAGAAACCACATACCATTTCTGATGAGCTTTCTGCCTACTGATGCTCACTCAGTATACTTACATAAAGTATATGCTGGCTGACAGTCATTTGCATTTAATTTCTCTGCTTTAGGATAGAGATTGTTAAAGAATAGAAACTATTAGTGATTTATATTATTTACAAGAAGAGAACCGGGCAGAGAACTCCAAGACAGTTAATCTGCCAGTAAATAGTTTCCCATTAATTTGCTCTGACTGTTCATTGTATCAGATTAGAGTTAAGTATGATTAAACTGTTATGTGAATAAATGATCTTGTTGAATGTTTGGCTTAAAGAAATAATTTTTATTGAAAGTTCTGATGTTATATGCTTAATTCAAGGCAGTGACTCGATTGAAATGAGCTCTCCAAATCATTGTAAATGTGCTCTTTGCATCTGTCTTCATGCCTTTTGAGAAGTTGTTAGGCACAATAACAAATGGTGGAAAGGCATAAAATTCCGTCAGCTTGGAGTTCGGTCGTTTATATATCTCATTTTTGCAGAGAAATTTACTAGGGTCCTGGTAGAACAACAACAAGACCGAGCCCGGAGGGAGCAAGAGAGGATCCGTCTCTTTGCTGCTGACCCTTTTGATCTGGAAGCTCAGGCCAAGATAGAAGAAGATATAAGGTAACAAACCACCTCGACCCAAGGAAAAGAAGGCTTTGTGCATAACTGGATTCTCAGACGACAAAAAAAAAAAATCTTACCTGAGGGGCTCTTTAGGGTCTCAGGGTTTGCCATAGAGGGATTCACCAGTCAGTCACCTTGGTTTCCAGGCCCGTTAGCCCCACTGTCTGATGCAACATCATAAAATTGTTTATTCTTTCATGATAATTTGACATTAACAACTTGAAGAATTTTCTTTCCATGATAATTCAAAAAGCAATTCTGACTAGTAGAGTGATGCTGAAATGATCAGATACAATATGTAGAAACAAACAGCTTTGAAAGACTTGAGAACTTGGATCGATGATTAAAAATCCTGAGTCCAGAGCCAGACAAGGAATCGATCCTCCATGGATGACAGAGGCATGGACTTAAATCTACAAAGAAATAAATGGGCTGGGACATGATCAGTTTGGGAATTTGTTTTACTGGGCAATGAATGTTTGTTATTAGAGGTTTGTTTTTTGTAATTTTGTTCAGTAATGGGTGCAGCAAAAGGGAGAAACAATAAATGCCTGTAAAACTTCAGCTGGGAATGCTCTGGGTCAATTAAATAGGCTTGTTTGACTTAAATCTCCTTCAGCAGGTTGTTTGTCTCCTTGTGATTTAGTTCAGGGCGTAAGCTTATTTATAGTAGAACAGCATCATTGCAAAAATGATGTTTTGGAGTCCTAAATCTATTTGGCTTCTATGCTTCCTGCTCTGCCCTCAGGGGATGGACTGTATGACAGGTTTCCTGCTCACATTTCTCTAGGGCCACATTATATTTGGGCATTTTATAGTCAGTTCCAAGATTTTATCGTGTCAGCCCTGTTAATTTAACCTCACAATCTCAATGCAAGAGTAGCTGTGTTCTTGCAGATTTCCGTGCTGTCCCCAGTGATGAAAATCAATCTGTACATTTGTCTGTCACTTGTCTGCCTCTGTGGCCCATGGCAGAGTTTATTCCTACTTTCTGTTTGAGCTTTATTCTAACAGAAGCAAAGACCAGTTTGAACAGTGCATTAAACCAGCACTTCATGTGACAAGGAAGTAGTTTCTAGATATTTCTATGAAAATTGAAGGTACATACTGCGTTACCATTAAGCGAGCAATATAAGGAATGTACGTGTCCTTTTGGTTCCAAACTTGATTTCTTGTCCCCATAAGCATTATCCCCAGTAAGTAGCTTTAAAAAACATCCCTGGCAAATAGACCAAGTGAAATGGGATTCATAGATGGCACTGTGGGAGGCCTCAGCTACCTACCAGTACCCTTGGAGGCCTAGGCTACTGAGGGCATGACCTGGCTTTTTTTTTTGCCAGCTACAAAACAGTGCTAACGGTTCCCTTGAAATGTCACCATGATGTTAGACTGTTGGAAAAAAAGAAAAGTGAGAGTAACCACAGATATCAGTAAGTCTCATATTGGTTCCCAGAGGAAAATTAAGACATCTCTTCCTTTAAAAAGGAAACCTTGTATGCTTTGAATAGCTTCCTGTATAGCATGCACAGAATAAGTGAATGACCAGTACTAGTTTGCAGGGGATTGTAGCAGGGCTTCATCTTTGTTCAATTAATACAAAGTCACCATTGTACAGCACACTTTGCTTTCTTTCTAAATTCCCTTCACAGACTTGGTTTTGTGAGGAGGCTATCTTATGTTGGCATGGCACCCATCAGATTGTGAGGATGTGCTACTGGGCTGGGGCTTAGGGTACTGAGGCACCATAAAATTTCATGGGAAATTCGAAAGATGGCACATCAAGTGTCTGGGATCCTCCATTCTCATCCTGCCCAAGAAATTGACTGTTTTATTACAGGGTGATCACTGCCCATTAGGTTCCTTCAATTCTAATATTTTCACAAAAGACTGGCACACTTGTAGCTCATCAGTTGCCTTAAAACATCCCCTTCTTACTTTGGGAGGACATGAATTGACCCATGGTCTGTCCAGAGCCATAAAGCTCTGTGCCATATTGAAATGCTCTTCTGCAGTATTTCCCAGGTGTTGTGGCTATGACTAGAACAGTTCATGATTTCATTAACTACAGCTACTTGAAGCATCCAGGTGTGAAGATTACAGAGGTGATGGCTGCAGTTGCTTTCCCCTTTGCAAGATTCTAAGATGCGGACTTGGTCTTTTCTATTCTTAGTATTTGGTCATTTGATTTGGAGCCTCTTCTGGCCACTGTGCAACTTGGAGGCTAAGGACAGTGGAGAAGTACTGGTTTGGGAAGCCGAAGACAACCCAACTTGTAGTTTCCCCCAAAGGCCCTTAAAGGCTTGTCATCATAAATAAATCACCAAGCCACACTAGGCTGAGCTCAGTTAATATGTCAGGTGAAGTTCCAAAGGCTACATGATCTTTCTTTTGTTGGAATTATGGTCTTGGGAGTAGCCATTAACTTTGACCCCAGATATTAGTCCTAGATACATTTCAGGCCACCTGACTGCAAAAATCAACCTACCTCCTACCATAGTCTGCAGCATTATTTTCTACAAAAGAAATAAGACATGGCCTCTTATGTAAATGACACTTTATCTTCAGATTATGAAGAGCTCTCTGTGAACAGCACGAATTTCAACTTTCTTAAGCAGCCACTGGATAAAAGTGTTCCTTTCTAAAGCCATGACTCAGCTGCTTATAACTAGCCTGCACTTGGGGGCAGAAGGAATGGGCAAATCTATTTTTTAACTGTTTTGTTTAAAACGCCTAGATTTTTATTAATGGAAATAATGCTCTTGGTACCTGATTTTGATTTGTTATAGGCAACAGAACATTGAGGAAAACATGACAATAGCTATGGAAGAAGCTCCCGAGAGCTTTGGCCAAGTAGTGATGCTTTATATTAACTGCAAAGTGAATGGACATCCTGTGAAAGCCTTTGTGGATTCAGGTGATACAGCATTCTATCATCTCTTTCCTGACCAGATATAACCGTGAAAAGGTTCTGGGTGATTGTCAACATTCAGGAAGTCCCGGGATGCTGGGGTACCTTGTATTTTGGGCACCACCGTTCCTTAAGCCTGCTAAAGGAATGTAGTTTGGGCATGTTCATATTATGGTCTGGGGCAAGCTGACATGTTTGTGTATGGGAGTAGTGTGTGATTAGATTGGCGAGGTAGGGCTAGAGGGAATGATCTTGAAACCCAGGCTTAGGAACTGAGGCTTGATCCTACACTTCAGATCACCCTATTGTCATTAGGGAATCTTTGAAGGGTTTTTGAAGACAAGTTGCAGAATGGGGTATGTTGTTAAACCTGAAAACAGCTGAGCTAGCATCTTCATGTCACAGCAAGACTACTAGCAGTTAGAGCAATTCAGGTATAAGTTCCTTGGGAGAAGAAAGAAATGGAGAAAAGAAATGTTACCTCAAAGCTAACAAAGTGGAAATGTCTTAGCTTAAGTTGGAAATATGAAACTAGAGATTAGAAGAAAGGTCAAAATAGGAACCTTTTCATCAATATAGGAGGCCAGAGTTGAGATGAAAGCATAGATACCTTCATCAGAGCCCATGTGTCTAGGAGTAGAACTTGGCCTGAGTGCCCTCATCTTTTAATTGAAACGATATGTTGGTGCTGAGATGGGAATTGGGACTGGGGGATCAATTCTGAGCCCTCCTATCCACTTGTTAGGTGTCTACAAGGCAAATAGGTAAACTCTGAATTTGGGTTCCACAGGTCCAAAATAGGAGTGACAGTGCTTAGTAAAAATGTTTTGAAGTTATTAGATGCCAGCAGCTCAGAATTTAACAATATTATCATCAGGAACTTTGGGTCATCACTTGAACATGCTTGTCATTCTCTTCACCTGTGTCATGGTTGCTGGAACCCATGTGTTTTTATGTCCTGCTGTCAGTTTTTGCTTTCTTGTGGTGGTTTCAGAAATACATGAGAAACAAACCAGGCCTGTGCTACAAGAAAGCACTCATTCCACAAAATATTTATTAAACATATAAAACATGCAAAGTGCTAGAAATTCAAATCCAAATTGCCTTAGCCTTAAGGAGCTTACATTTTGTTCTGAAGGAAACGAAACAACATGTCCAGCTTGGTTTTGGAGCACACACAGTATTTCCTAGTTCCGATACAGAAGAGAGAGTTATCTCCACCAATGCTTGCTTGATGGCCTGCTTAGCAGGAGCAACTTGTTAGTTCCCTCTGGTTTGTTAACAAAGGAGAAAAATCTTGAGTTTGTGTCTGAATGTGTCTTGCTTTGTGTTCCATTCTAGTTAATTGTGAATCCTTCATCATGCACACACTGTGGGGTAAATTGATGGGTTAAAGATTGTTAAATGATTCTATGATACTGATATCTCTTCTTCACAGGAGCCCAGATGACCATCATGAGCCAAGCTTGCGCAGAAAGGTGTAATATAATGAGACTTGTAGATCGCCGGTGGGCTGGGATTGCCAAAGGTGTTGGCACGCAGAAGATTATTGGCAGAGTACATCTTGGTAAGTAAAGTCTCAGAAGCTTAGTGTGGGTTTGTTCCCCTTATGGTAGTGAGATGCATCGTCTAATTCAGTGAAATAAAATCTATTGTAATTACCCTATACTTGAGGAAGGGAGTGTTGTTTTCATAACTTCACTAATAGATACATGAATAATCTTGTTATTGCTGGTATTGACACATCAGTGCCAGTCAATGGAAAAGAAAAATTCTCCTTCCTGTCCATGGAAATCCCATCCATTAGCCTGTTGGTAAACTCATTGATTTTCACCATCTGCTCACACACAGGAAGAAGTATATCATTCTTGCTGCTGGAGATCTCCACGCAGAGGTTGTGTGACCACTTGAATTTTTGTTGAGAAATCATTTGGGTTAGAGAGATGCTGCATCTCTGATAAATCAGGGCCTTTCTGTCCAGTAATGAGATCTTATGTTCTGAATTTCTAAAAAATTTAGCTTTGGGGGAAATTCTTTGCTATGTTAGAAGCTGTTAGAAGCCCTTACCTGAGGGCAGGTGTAGACAGAAACTTAAGAAATGATTAGTTGATTGTTCTAGGGATCCAGGAAACATGACTCTTAAGCTTCTTTCTGGATAGTAAATTTAAAGGTGATTAAAAAGGAAGAGCTAAAAAATTACATATACCTCTTGGCCTTTCTTATTGTGGGCAAGTTGAAAGTGATAAAATATGCCTCCTGGAAATATCTGTTTATAAACATGGAAAGTTTCCTTGTGGATGCAAATAAGTCATTTTGTCCATTACTTTCTAGAAGCCAAAGACTTCTTTAACATGTCTCTATTTACTATGTGACCAGCCTCTGTCATTTAAATACTCAAAACTATTTATTTAAAAACAAACAAACAAAAACCAGAAATCTTAACTATTTTCTTCATTTTAGGGGATAATAACTGATACTTGATCCAAGTATAAAATTACCAAAACCTTTAGCCAGAAGACTAAGTAAACATACCAAGTGAAAAGATTGATAACAGATGAATTGCCTTTGGGAACATTGCTGTCCCAGAGGAGGGCAGAGATTACGGGTCACGTTCCATTTTTGTATAATCCAGAAATTCCAGAACAAGGCTTGTAATTTCCAGGTATTTAGCCCATTCCATTTGACAAGTATAGAATTCCAAAAGCAAACTCTGGCAGCAGAACTGGCTTGTGTTTGCCAGGAGACGTGTTGTTGGGAGCAGGCCAGAGAAGAGGGGGCTGAAGACTCAGAAGGCTTTCTTTGTTCTTTGGATGACATTGTCATCTTACTGCATCACTTTTTTAAAAGCCATAAGTGAGAAGAAAATAGTTCATGTCAAAGAAACGGTTTCTTCTCAGTTTTCCCCACAAGTTCTGCATCTATTCTAAATAACATTGCTCCACCTTAAACATAAACATGCCCTTCCTTCACTTGCTTTACCCCTAGGAATCTCTTGAGCTGGAGCCCAGACTAGTTTTTAAACCTAGAAACTAAAAATGCTCATTGATTCCAAGAGATTTGGCTATACTCACTGACCATGATCATGGTCTTTGTCATTTTAACTTCTTGATTGCAGGATCTGTTGAAGGATACTGCCGGGCCATATTTCTAGCAATCCTTTTTCCAAAGAATGCCCTGAACCTTCACAAAACTCATAGCAATATCTGCTTTTCTCTCTGTGCTTCAGCTCAAGTTCAGATTGAAGGGGATTTCCTGCCATGTTCCTTTTCTATACTTGAGGAACAGCCCATGGACATGCTTCTGGGACTGGACATGCTCAAGCGACATCAGGTAACGCCTCTTCTTTTGGAATCTGGTGGTATATGAGGGAGACAGAAGATGGACCAACATTTGTCCATATACTAAATGTTTCTTTGAATCTGTGCCTTGATTGGGTATTTAAATTTTAGAGACTGAGAGCTGGACTCCAATCAGAAAACTCTCCCTACTTTTGCCATCCCTGGCCTGCCAAGATTAAGAGCATCACTGGAAAGAAAAAAAGCTCTGTCTTTGTGGTATCTCAGTTGCCAGCTTACTGGTGATCTGCTAGACTTCCCAGTCTGTTAGGGAGATGAGTTAGAGCACAGGGGGATAATCAATAGACATGGTATCCTTTCCAAACAAGTTGTAGATTTTTACTAAAAAAATTTAACAATTCTGGAATCTGTCTATAGGGAGCTTATATGCAAGGTGCTTGTTCTAGGAGTAGGAGGCTATTTTCTAGCTTTTCATAGGTTCAAAAAAAAAGGCAATCATCCTTTCCTTTAGATTAAGGGATTGTCCATAGTTACACTAATACATTTGCTGGATCAGAGGATGCCTCAGTGCACTTAAGGACTCATTGTAAACCCAAGGTGCTCTGCTTTTGCTGATGATGCCTAACAAGGTTTTATTGAATACCACTTGTGCATATTAGGGTAACAGGGCATTAGTACCTCCCCTCTAGGAGCTTACAGTCTGGTAACCAGCACTTCAGCAAACAGTCAATGGTGGGTGAGTTTGGGGGCACTGCTTTTATATCGTGGACACAGACCTACTCATATATGTGCTGATATCTATAGTCAAAGCAGAGACTTTTGTTCAAGCATTTATTTGTTTTTAAATGCCTGGGGTGGACTAATTCACTGGATAAAGGGAACTCCCAGGAAGAGAACTCTATTTTGAAAAGGCAGCTGCTCTTAAACTTTTTGGCTGAGAGATGCCTTTCTGAGGGCATCGAGAGGTTCAGCAACTTGCCTTATACTAAATGTAGATGTAGTGTGTGTATGTTAGTTAGAGGTAGCACTTGAACTTGGGTCCCCAGAGCTGAGTCTCTTAGTTGCTAGACCAGGCTGCCTCTTTATTCTCCAGGATGATTAGAAACAGACTGTGGGTTTCTGTGGCTGCTTGGCATTGCTTGGATTCCAAGCATAGCAGATACAGAGCAGGAGATGATGTTTTATATTTAACTAGTAATATTTTGCAAATTAGTCTTTGATTTTAATTTTATTACTGTTAACTCCCACTACCTGAAAACTCTCAATTAATAAGCAGAATCTTAAATGATGAAAGGTTTCGCCCTTTTAGCCAGAATGATTAACTTGACTTTCTTTTGCTCCTCTAAGTGTTGCTCTTAGCAAATGGTAATTTCCATTCAAGTACATCTCTTCATTTGAAGAGCTGAGTTTTTCTGAAGACATTTAATCTGTTGCACTTAATCAAAATCGGCTCCAGCCTATGCATTGAGGAGCAGAATCCTCCTCATTTGGGTTTTGATTTCATCTCTTTCAGTGTTCTATTGACCTCAAGAAAAATGTACTAGTGATTGGCACCACAGGCACACAAACCACCTTCCTTCCAGAGGGAGAGCTCCCCGAATGTGCAAGGTTAGCATATGGTTCAGGGCGAGATGACATTCGGCCGGAGGAGATCGCAGACCAGGAACTAGCAGAAGCGCTTCAAAAGTCCGTCGAGGATGCAGGTATTTGAGCTGGCTGAATTTCCTATTTTGGTGGTGGAAGGACGAGACAGGAAAGGGTAGGCCTTAGAATCTAGTCCCCTTTCTTAGTCTGCTTGGCAGCTTCTGCAGGAGGCGTTCCAGAAGGCTTTCTCTCACAGCCCACTCCCATTTCTTAATACAGTGAAGGAGAGCAAAATGGTTGTTAGACCAAGAGGAAATTTGTTGCTATGGGTGATGCCTATTGAGTTCTTTCCTCATGAATCTTTTACTAGGTATCTCATATTTCTTGGGCTTTTCATCAAAGAAGCCCTTGTAATTCAGAAAAAGGCTCCCTTTTATAACAGTGATGTGTCTTGCAAACACCTGCCTCATTTCTTAGTGAGCAGATGCAAACTGGGATGATGATAATCATTCCATTTCTCCTTTCTCTCCTGCCCCCCTTTTGACAGGAAGTTGGACTAAGTGGAAAGAGTAGCTCTCTGTGAAGAAATGCCCTTCCTTTGTCCCCCTTTTTTTCCTCTGAACGTGCTGTCAGAATTAGAAATAATAAGGAATGTGACTGAAAATTCAGGGGTTGCTTGTACTTTTGGTGAGATCCCATTTTTGAACAGTGATATACAGAATCAAAAACCATAGTACCTCATATTCTTTTTTGGGTCTTATGTGTGTAACCTGAGTAAGTCCAGAGACATTATAATCACTTAGCCAAGATTTTCAGAGCAAAATAAAAGTTTGAATTTAATTATATATCCTCATGGCTAATATCACCCACAAAGCTTTGTTATTTAGGTTTAGAGGTCATTTTGACATGGCCACAGATGGTAAGGGGACACATTTATTAAAAGAAAACTTTAATAAAGAAGTAATTCTAGATTGTCCTCCAGTTTGTGGTTCCTGGTCATAACTGACCAGGTTCCTTTTGGAATGGGAGGAGTAGAATTAGCCATCATGGTTCTACTGCTGTCATGCTACCTTAGGCAGAGAAGTAGGAACTTGGGGGCTGGGAATGGGCAAGTATTCGGAATAGGCACTGCCAAAGGGGAAATAGCAAAATTGTGGCTCTCGATCCTACTGTAAGAATTTTTAAACATAAGTGAGTTTATACAAACTCTTCCTTCCCTCTAAACCTTCCTCTTGCAGCCCTGGAGATTTGGCTTTGGGCACAGCAGCTGATGATTATGGTGGGTCCATAATCTTCCAGTCCATTCTAGTGACCCATTTCTGTTAGAGAGTGAAGGGAAATGATTGAAGAGAAGTAGGGGCAAGTCCCTTAAGTCATTTCCTTTGGGCTGAGCAAACAGAATGGTTATTTATAAAGAAGGAAAAACATAGCATTTACTCTTTTATCTTCTGTTAGCAAATTGTAGCTGGCTTAATTAAGCCTTAAACTTAAAACGGTTCCTCTCTACTTTGCCCAGTGCCTCAGTCTCTACTTTCTCAGGTTCACTGACTTCTGTTGTCAGCAGGAAAATCAGACTGAAGAGTTCTGAGGCTTAAAAGCAGAGGTTTTGTGGGGGCCAGGCTCGTGGCCTGGCAGGGAATCTTGACCTTGATCCCTCAGCCTGGGTCTGAGCTGCGATACTAGGAGCAGAATCTGGGCATTAGTGAGAGTGGGACCTGATTCAGATCTGGTTAGCTTTCTTTTAAGAGCCAGCCATAGGGTAAAGGGAAAGGGAGAAAAGTGAACACTGCACGTGGTTGTTCCCTTTTACTACCCACACAGACTTTGTTTCATCTAATCACCATCTGTCCCCAAGGCAGCAGACCTGACTGTGTGTGTGTGTGTGTGTGTGTGTGTGTGTGTGTGTGTGAGAAAGAGACAGACAGACACACACACACACACACACACACACTGACAGACCGACAGACAGGACATCCGAACAGCCACAATGTGGCGGGACCGTCCAGCAGAGCTCTTGGGTGATCAGGACCCCTGCCTGTCCCGCTCTATCCCTCCCCTCGCTGGCTCCAACCATGGCAGGTGTGGCAACTGTAACCTTGCATGCTGTGTGGTTTGAGTTGTTAACCCACGTTTGCTTGTCTGTTTCCTAATTCAAACAGAGCGTCAGAAGCCTTGATGCATGTAATGTGTGTGTACTGCAGCTGGAATGGGCCTCAGACCAGGTATTTATAGCCATCACTTTAAGCCTTCAATACCGTCTTCCTATGATTGGTCTGAGTAATGTCAGGGATCTTACCTTGTGTCCTGCAGGTGTGATATCCAAGCTTCTTAATTCACCATGTCCCCCTGTTTAATTACACTAGCCTGCACGTAGCATATGTATGCTGGAATACATGAGTTGTGTACATACACACATACATATATAGAGAAGCATATATATGTATGTGTACAAGTTCATGGTTTTATAATTGTCTTTTGTGGAAACTGCCCAGAGAAATGACCACATTAATTAAAAATTTAACAACTAACCGTGATGATTAAATGATATTAAACCAATGTAAAAAAAACATTACTAGTGTTAACATTCTCCTTGGGATTCACTCTGTCTCTTTCCTCTGAGATACAAAGGCACTTGGTTCGATCCCTCCTCACAGAATAACTCCTTTGAGGACACCAGGGCAGGAGTTATTTTCATCTTGGATCCCAGGCCTCCATCCAGGCCACAGAGTCAATGGTATCAACGGCCCAGGACAGCAGCCCCAGCTTCTCCCAGCACTGACTGGGATCCCAGCTGGCCATGGAGAACCTTTGGAAAAGATGCTATTCTTTCCTTGTCCTGACATGGGAGCTGCTGGCAGGGCTGGGAAAGAAACTATCTTGCGAGTGCCCATTCAAGGTTTCACAGGGTTGTTTTGCTGGCTGATTGTTTAGATACGTGGTGCTTTCTTTCCCTTGCCACTGTCCAGTTAAAAACAGTCATGATTCGATTGTTGATACCCCACTCTCCTCCTCCTCCCTTCTGTGGTCCTCTAGTACGGGGCCAGGCTTTGTATAAGAGGTCACTTCATCTCTGGGCTGTAGGCAATAAGGCCGAGGGCCAGGGTCACCTTAGGTTTCTGGCTAAGCTTTTTACTATAGAGCCAAGGGGCCATTATTGGTCTGAACCATTGCCCTTTCCTTCCCCCCAAGTTATAAGGTCTTGACCATAAGGTCTCATTAGAGATATCTTGAGGCATATAAGTCAAACTTGTGGTATTTTGTTCCCTTTGACTCGTGCACCCTAAATAGCACATTAAGCCTCCATATCAAGGACTTGAGACACTTTACTGAAGGCTAAGCCTTACCTTAACCAAGCCACTGAGCCTCCTTTAACAGGTTGGCTGGTGTGTAAGCTCTCATGACTGGCGTTAAGACCATATAAGTAGACAATTTTTAAGCTAGTGCAGGGAGCCAACTTGCAACTGAATCCCTGATAAAATGGGTGTGACTTGAGAGAAGGAAATCCAGTTGGAAAAGTGGGACCAAAGCTATTTAGAGACATGGGCTGTATATTGTCGAGCCAAGTTTAAGCTTACTGTGAAGACTCCTACTTGTCAGCAGTCAGGATATGAAAAATCTTAAGTCCGAATACACCCACATTATCTCTTTTACCTCAAACCTTTATTTATTTAATTGATTGGATTTTTTTTTTCCCCCAATTCTGAGATAGTTTTTGGAAGCTTCCTCTACTAATGGAAATTGGCAAAATCATCCATAGTGTTTGATCTGCAAGAGTTTAGATGTTGGTGCTTTGTGCAGTCACAGCCCATTTTATATATATTTAGAGAGACAGGCAGGACTTAAACCTAGTTCCTTACTCCCTGCTCTGTCTTGTGGGCTTCAGCAGTTCCCACCTGTTAAATCTCTATCTAGAATTCCATCCTTTTGTCTTAAGCTCAACTTTACCAGTTGCCTATTGGATATTTCCAATTGGAGGTCTTGTAGGTGTCTCAGACTCAGGCTGTGCAAAACAGAACTCATTTATTTTTCAAAAAAAGACCCTACTTCTTGACTTCCTGATTCTTGTTGAGAGCACAACTATGCTTCCTAGGTTCCTAACTTCTGAAACACTCTTGGAAGTCATACTCACCATCACCTTTCCTATTCACACAGATATCCCACTCTTGCATTTCTATCCTAAGACAGCTCTCTTCTATATTTCCTCCTCTCATACAATTGCTTAGATAATTCAGGCCTTCGGTACCTATAAACCTAGCCTCCCAAACACCTTCACAGTTCCAGATTTTCCAGAGACACAGGTCTCATCCAGTCCACTTCCTTAATTAAGTTTACAAGCTCCCATACTTCTCCTTTGAGCATTTTGAAGTCCATTGTTTCACATTACCTTTCCGTTGCCTTTGACGTGGGTTTTCTGACCCCATATTCAGAATGTGTTCTTGAATCATTTGTATATTCCTAGCTTCCTTCAAAGTACTACTTCAACATCCTGATGTCCTCCACCCACCCCCAGCTCCCTGTGCCCCCCAGAAGACATCTTTCACTTATTTTGTATATGTATCTTCTGGCAGATTATCAGCTCCCTGAAAGCAGGGGCACCTTCTTTGATCTTTGTACCCCTTGTGCCCAGCAAGAAGTAGACCCCTAATAAATACTGATAAATACTGTTCTGTTTGATGCTGGTTTCCCAAAGTTATGTGATTTTTGTAGAAATAAGTTGTATCTATCTCATCTTTACATTTCCTCTAAAACTGATTCCTCATTCCTGCCATAGTGTGTTCTGGGGGTCAGGATTAGTAGGATTGTTAATGATAGCTTACATTTATGTGCAGCACTTTGCAAAGCTATTTACACAATCTCATTTGAGCTGATCAACTAGGAGGTAGATGTGGTTAGCCCCATTTTGAGGTTAAGGAAACTGAGGCAGAAGAATGAAGTAGTTGGCCAAGGT